>NC_080676.1:65162955-65465985 GCF_030445035.2 Dasypus novemcinctus
TGTATATTCAGCCTTTCCACATGGTGTCTCATAGACATCACCAACTCAATTCAATGCTCAGAACTGACTTTATCATTTCTCCCCATAGATCTACTCTGTTCTTCATATATTGCCTTTGTCAATATAAACAACCCCTGTTCACCTATTTGCCTGTGTAAAAGCCAGACCATGGTTTCCTTACATCTAATAAGTCACCTACTGCTTTCTATTTCTGTCCCTTTCTCCTCAGTACACTTCCCTCTTGCCTTCATTCAGTCCAAGTTTTCTCACTATTGACATTTCTGACTAGATAATTCTTTGTTGTGTCCTGGAGCTTAATTGTAGGATGTTTAGCAAAATCCCTGACCTTTATCCACTAACCAGTAGCATCTCCTCCCTCCAGCTGTGACAACCAAAACTGTCTCCAGACATTTTGTTCCCTGGGGGCAAAATCATCCTCCTTTGAGAACCACTGGTTTAGGCCCTTATCATCTCTCTCTCTCTCTTTTTTTTTTTAAAAAGAAACAAAACCTTTTTTGTATATGGTAATATATATGTAACTCGAAATTTCCCAATTAACTTCAAGTGTACAATTCAGTGGTATTGATTACATTCACAATGTTGTGCTACCATCACCACCATCCATTACAGAAACTTTTCATCACCCCAAAGAGAAACACTGTACTCATTAAGCAATTAACTCCCCATTTCTACCCCCTCACTCCCAGGCCCCTGGTAACCTGTGATCTACTTTATATCTCATGAATTGCATATTTTGGCTATTTCATTTAAGTGCAGTCATACAAGTTTCACCCTTTTGTGTCTGGCTTATTTCACTCAGCATAATGTTTTCAAGAGTCTTCCATGTTGTAGCATGCATCAGAACTTCATTCTTTTTTACAGCTGAATAATATCCCATTGTATGCATATACTAAGCTTTGTTTAGCCATTCATATGTTGAGGGACACTTGTGTTACTTCCACCATTTGGCTATTGTGAATAACGTTGTTATGAACAGTGATGTACAAATATCTGTTTGAGTATCTGTTTTCAATTTTTTAAGATATATACCGAGAAGCAGGAGTGCTGGGTCATATGATAATTCTATGTTAAACTTTCTGGGGAACTGCCAAACTATTTTTCACAGCAGTTGTACCATTTTATATTCTCACCAACAATGTACAAATGTTTCTATTTCTCTGTATCCTCACTAACTGTTGTCATTGTCTTTTTAAAATATAAACAATAGCCATTATATTTGGTATGAAGATGTATCTCATATTTTGGTTTTGATTTGCATTTTCCTAATGGCTAATGACATTGAACATTCTTCCATTTGCTCACTGGCCATTTGTATAACTTCCTTGGCAAAATGTCTGTTCAAGTCCTTTGCCCAGTTTTTAACTGTGTTGCTTGTCTTTCTGTTGTTGAGTTGAGCAATTCCTTATATATTTTAGATATCAAACCCTTACCAGATACATGATTTGCAACTATTTTCTCCTATTCTGTAGGTTGCCTTTTCACTTTCTTGGTAATGTCCTTTGATGTACAAAAGCTTTTAATTTTGATGAAGTCTATTTTGTTTAATTTTTCTTTTGTTGCTTGTACTTTTGACAAATCCAAGGTCATGAAGGTTTTCTCCTATGCTTTCTGCTAAGAGTTTTATGGCTTTAGTTCTTATGGTTAGGTCCTTGATCCATTTTCAGTTCATTTTTGTATATTGTATAAGGTAGGAGTCCAACTTCATTCTTTTGCATGTGGATATCCAGTTTTCCAAGCCCCATTTGTTGAAGAGAATATTCTGTTTCCATTAAATATACTTGGCACTTTTGTGGAAAATTGGTTGGCCATAGGTGTGTGGGTTCATTTCTACACTCTCAATTCTATTTCATTGGTCTATATGTCTATTTGTATGCCAGTACCATACTATTTTAATTACTGTGGATTTGGAGTAAGTTTGGAAATCAAGCAGTGCCTCATCATCTCTTAACTGCTGCAGCAGACATCAAAGTGATCTTCACACCCCAACTCACATCCTTCTAAAGGGTCTTCCTCACTTAAATCTAACCAAATCACTTCTATGCTCACTGCTCACAGCTCTTGAATGAGCCCCTGTTGCTTGAAGCTCTTCTTGGCATGTTTATAAGGAGTTGCCTAATTCAGACTTCCCTCTCTTCTTCAGCCTCATCTTACCTCTAACCCTTTCTCACCTTTCCTTCCAATTTCCTATTTACTTCAAGATCTCTGAATAGAGCACTCTCAGAAGACTTCCCTAGTTCTAGCTGGGTTAAATGGCCTTCTGAACACTCCCAATACATCATATACTTTTTTTTGCCCCCACACAAATTCACTATCAAGTCTGGTCAGTCTACCTCCAAATTTCATCTCAAACCTTCCACCTTTTCACCTTCTCTAGTACTACCCTAATATAGGCTCACATGGTAATTCAGGTAATCTTTCATGTCCTGAAACTCTCTGGGGCTGGGGGAAAGGGCACTACAATGGCATTCTACCACAGTTAGAATATAATTCACATGTCTTAACTGGCCTAAAGAATCTGGCCATTGCTTCTTCTGTGTTCTCTTTAAATACTACTCTCCCTCTTACATGCCACTTTCTAGCCACTCTTCTTTCTGTTTTTTGACCACTCCAAGATTCCTCTTGTCTCTGATCCTTTGCAACTGTTTCTCTTCCTGGAATACTCTTCACCAGAAACTTTATCACAGTTGGCTTCTTATCACACAAGTGGAAGCTCACATGTTACTTCTTTGGAAGAGCCTCGCAATTTGCCACTCTCCTCCCCCAGAACAGTTACTGTGTTCCATTTTCTTCACAGCATTTATCACTATCTGAAAATCTCTCAATTACTCATTTTTCTGCTGTAAGCTTCATGATAGCAGAGAACCTTGTCTTCTCAGTCACTGCTGTATTTCCAGTGCTCAGAAAAGCTACTGACATTTGGCAGAGACCTATTACATGTGAATATACATGCAATGGCTCATTTCATGTGTTAGCTTGGCTAGGTTATGGTGTGCAGTTGTTTGGTCAAGCAATCTCTGGCCTGATTTACTATGAGAGTATTTCATAGATGGATTTATACTATAGCCAATTGATTGCATCTACAGGTGATTGCATCTACAATCAACAAATGAGATTACTCTCAACAATGAAGGGAGTCTCCTCATCCAGTCAGTCGGAGATCTTAAAGCCAGAATTGAGGATTTCAGAAGTCAGAAAGAAGAAATCCTGCCTCTACTTCAGCCGGTTAGCTAGTGGAAAATTTAACTTCACCTTCAATGGATTTTCCAAATTGTGACCTGCCCTATAGAATTCCAACTTGCCAATCTTCATCATGGTCATGTGAGCCAATCCTTATAATTAATCTCTTAATAATAGCATATATATAATCTGTCGTTTCTCTTTCTCTAGAAACCCTGACTGCTAGCACAATACATAAATGAATGAAAGGGTCTCTCTGTCTAAAGTGCCTTTATTTAAGGAAATATTAGTCATCTTTTAAGGCTCATTTCAAATGTCATCTCATCAATGAAGTCTTTCCTTATTGCTGCTTTATAGTCACTAAACATTATCTACATGCATCTAATGAAGCTTACAAATTTTGCCTTGCATTTTAATTATTTGCCTTGCATTTTAATTATTTAATTATTTGGCCACTCTTTTATTTTTTCAATTCAACCTTAAGCTCCTTGAAAACAGGAATTAAGTCTTACCTAATTTGTACCCCTTATTGGTAGTCCCAAGCACAATGCTTACACATTGAGTAAGTTATAAAAATAACTAATTTATTGCTTGAAAAAAAATGTTTCTTTCATTCAAGTGCTTGTAATTGAAAATGATGTTGATATAAAAGCAACTAAAAGGGCCAAAGGTACTAAATAGCTTTCATGATGTCCACTTAGAATGCCTGAGTACTATTCTGTGAACATGGGAAGAACAATACTGATCTGATGGCCAAAAGAGACTGTTGCAATTAAGTCTCTAATAAAGGGAAAGAAGTTAAAGAGCTGGAACCTATATATATATATGCATACAAGGAACTGAAGTTTCTAATATCCTTGAATCAAGAGTTTTAAGATACTAAATATTCCTTGAGAATGAGTACCTTTAGAGTAATTGATTAAAAGCATGGAAACTTGCCAGGTCTAATGACTTATTCATAGGCAAGCTTTCCTTGCCCAGGCATTTAATCAGGACAAGGTGCCCAGACAAGTGAATGCCAAAATTTGCTGCACATGAGAATTATCCGGGGAGCTTTAAAAACTCCTTTGGTATGGGGTGTCAGTGATGGGGGATATGTAGGAGGAAGCTCACCTGGGCATACATTTAAGGCATATAAATGTGTTCAAATATTCATGGGGCATTGTCATGGTGGGTGTAGATTCACACAACAACTGAAGGAATATCACATTCTGTAATAGATAGGCAAGAATCCCCTGAGTACAGGGGCAATGACTAGTGAAGGAGGATGGTCGACTGACAGGCCCTTGGTATCGATGACTATATATAAACCTTTACTCTTGAAATTGAAACAGTCTAGCATTATAGGGTGCCTACGAGTTGCCTCCTGAGACCCTCCTTATTGCTAAAATGTGGCCTCTCTCTAAGCCAAACTCAGCATATAAATATATTACCTTTCCCCGTGGGGCATGACTCTGGGGGATGAGCCTCCCTGGCCCTGAGGGATTACTACCAAGCACCAACTAGCAATGCAACTGGAAAAAGACCTTGACCAAAAGGGGGAAAAGGAAAAGACAAATGAGTTTAAATAGTTAAGAGGCTTTAAAGTGAGTTGGGAGGTCATTCCAGAGGTTATGCTTATACGTGTCTCAGCAGGATCTCTTTGACTGTCAAAGTAGATGCCACCCCAAACAGCAGGGCTCTTGAAGGCTCTGGAAACATCCAGACACTATAGTCATGGCAGATAGCTCAGGAGTTTGGTGCCTTGCCAGTGGGCTCTACTTTAGAATTTATGCTCCCCAGAGTGACAGAGTTGGACTCAGTTGTAGTTTCCCTACACACAGCTCTTCTGTCCTTCTATTTGAACCTATATTTAGCACTGGAGTTGGTAGGTGTACTTCCAAGAGACTTAAATCTTTGAACCGTCCATGTGCCAGCTGGGCCCTGAATCTCATCGGAGTTGCAACACCTACTCTCCAGTTCATTAGTCTCATCCAGGTGAGACATGAAGGTGATGATGGACAATGACCATACCAAAGAAACGAGAGAGTAGTCACAACTGCAAGCAAGAGAGTCCCTTTGGGAGAGGCCCTATGGGATCAAAGCCCCCTCTAAATTAGAGATGGAGTGGACATCACCATCCTAGAATCCTCAAGATTGGGGAATGAACTATGGACTAAAGTAGACTTACTGATATTCTACTATAGACTTACTGTGATTCTAGCAATGGAAGAGATTATATCAGTGATGTGGAGGCAGTGGCCACTGGACGGACATTTTGAGGGCAGGGAGAGGGAAAAATAGGCGTAATATGGGGGCATTTTTGGAACCTGGAAATTGTCCAAATGATATTGTAATGACAGATACAGGCCATTATAAATCTTGCCATAACCTACAGAATAGTGTGGGAGAGAGAGCAAACTACAATGTAAACTTTAATCCATGCTTAGTGGCAATGTTCCAAAATATATTCCTCAATTGCAAGGAATGTACCTCACTAATGAAGGATGTTGTTAATGTGGGAAAGTGGGGAGCGGGGAATATGGGAATCCCCTATATTTTTTATGTGACATTTGTATAATCTAAGTATCTTTAAAAAAATAAATACATAAAATTAAAAAACAAAAAATACTCCTTTTGTCCAGGTCACACTACACACCAATTAAATCAGAATTTCTTAGGGTGGGAACCAGACGACAGTATTTTTAAAAATTCCCCAGGTGATTCCAATAAGTAGCAATTTATGGGAACCCCCGCAAAGACTACATTTTCTATTAATTGCTGAGGAAGTTCTGGTCATTTTCCACTACAGCCACTAGATGTCGCTCCTGCCTAAAGATTGGAGAAGTATACTATTAATAGGACTTTCCCATCAAGGAGGGGACATTAGTATGTTTCCTGATTAGGAGGGAGCAAAGAGAATTTGTATTAGCTTATTTTGATAAAACAGTATCTTGGAAGACAGGGTTGGGAAATTGAATAAAGAAATGGATTTAATGTCTGCTGAACTGAACATTAAAGGATAATAGTAAGGCAAATTTTCAATAATCCATTATCTTCACTGTTGACTCATTTACCCAGATTTCTTAGTACTGAAGGAGTGCTTTAGGGGAATTCCTGGCATTTTGGAGGTTAAGAAGAAAAGGAAAGAAAGGAACGATAGGCAAAGGAGTCATCTGGATACTTGAGAGTCATCTGAACTTTCCAGAACTCACGGGGCTCCGTTCCCCATTTTGGGATCATTCTTTTCTCATTCTCTGTCTGACCGTCATTTCCTCTCCTAGGTCTGAGCTGATAAGTCCTTCTTGATAGCCCCCCTACAAACACATACTGATGTTTTGCCATTTTCTACCTGTCAATCTCTCAAATCTCTTTGTGGCTAGGGACTATGTTTGTTCACTCTTGCATGGCTAAGGCCTACCTAGCAGAGTTTCTCAGACACATTGTAGGTATTCCATAAATACATGTTAAACATGTGAAAGAATACTTAGGCAATATGGCCTAAAAACTCTGTGTATTAGGTTTGATGGAGAAAGTATATAATAAATGGGAATTTATTCTTCAACAATGTCTGGGAAAGCTAGATTTAATATATGTAGAGCTCTAATGAGGAAAATTGGATAGAATGCCATTTTTAAGAATAGAATTCCATAGCTTCATAAATATTCAGGGCTGGGGGAGACTCTGAAGTCATTCAGCCGAATCCCTGCCACAATGCTTGTTTCAGCTTCAGCCTTCCGTGCCAAGCAGCTGACTAGTCTTTGACTGGAGCCATCCAAGTACACTTCCAAATTACCTCAAAGAATCATGACTATTTGACAAGTCAGATGGCTGTGAGTATTTGAAAGTTACTCCTTACGTTGAGTCTAACTTTTCCTCCCAAGGGCTTCTACCCATTGACCTTAGTTCATCCCTCTGCAACTTCTGAGATAGAGATTTCTGCCCAAGGACACCTTTTCAGATACGGAGGAGATCATAGTCTCTCATCCAGGCTAAGTGTCCTCAGCTACTTCAAATAGTCATCTAATAAATGTTCTGGTTCTCTCACCCTCTTTCACATATGTTTCATAAATCAGCCAGCACTTGTTTTAATTTTGAGAAAAGCAATCAGTCTTTCTGGTGACCAGGAGACAAGAGATTCCTCTCTCCTGAGCTTACAGTTTGTTAATAAAGCTCAAGACTGATTAGTGATTGGCAAATATCACTAATATATGTACTTCTGCAAACATATTCACTTATTAGTACCCATTTAATTAAGAATGGCCTTCACAGGCCCTCTTCTCTTCCCAAGACTCACATTGTGAAAGTTAGATGTACATTTTCTAGGTCATGGAATTGAGAAGGAAATGTTAGTCTTTCTTAGGAAATAGTGGCCATGTTGGAAACTCAAAGAGATTGGATTCTATAGAAGTTCTTCCATTATCTCCCAGGTCCCTGCAGGGTTATAAAACAGCTAAGAGGTCTTTTCAGACAAATCAGTGCATGAAACAGTCCTACAAAGACTCTAATTGGCTTTGCAGGTAGACCAGAAAACTCACCAATTCTCTATAAAGTGGATCCAAGGTAAACCACAGAGCCACCGCACACCGCTGGCCTTTGGTGACAGCCTTCACTCCATGAGGGTTCTCTCCTCCAGATGAGAAGCTGATCATACGCCCACACTTTGGTTTTATAGAGGCCTGGGAAAGAAAGCAAAATTAGACTTTTAATTCTTGCATTGTGAACATTTCCACAGCCACCTTTATCTAGTCTTCTATAAGATATTCACATCAAACTCTGAATCAAAGAATAATGGAATTCTGGGACTGAAGAAGACATAGAATGCCTCAATCTCCCCATCTGTAACAGACAAGATCAACATAATACCTACCCCATAAAATACAATAATTCGGGTAAAATGATTGCTCAAAAGTGCTATTTTGATAGCCTGCAGGATCCATGAAGGCATAGGTTCCCTCTCTTAATTTACTCCACTAGCTTTAGATCTAGTTCAGCATTTGGCATATAGTAGGTGGGCTTTTAATATTTGTGGAATGAAAAAAAAAAGAAACAGACATCTAGAGTGGGAGAAAAGTTCTATTATTGACGTAGGCAGGCAACAGAGATGCACATTTTCTAATTCCTTAAATTGTACAATTATAGTTCATGTATTTTTTATAATACAAAGATTAAAAAAGAAATCAAGTCAAATCCCGTAACATAGTTTAATTCTCTTAACTATATTCCTGACCGGTGATCACTCACCTAGTGCTTTTATACATCTCAAGATGAGAACACACCACTACTTGGGATAATCTATTCCATAGCCTCCAGAGGCTCTGAGATGACCCACACAGAACTTCCAAGCTTGAGCATTGCTGAGGTGGAGTAATCTGTTAATGTTCAGGTAGAACAGTACAGTGAGAGGAAAAGAGATACTGCTGGGAAACTGAGCCAGTGTATTAGATCCAACAAATAGGGTCTCCAAGAGAGTAAGCTTAAGTACTGAATAGCAGGGGCCACACTTCTGTGTTTAAAGAAAACATTAATTGTTTGATGTGAGTCAATGCCAATTTTCTTCCTTGGGAAATAAAGAAACTTACTCATTCTCATTAGATCTTGGAAAAGAAAAGTAAAAGAAAAAAAAGTGGTACTTATTATTCTATCATTTGATAAGATGAGCCTGTTCTAACTAGCTTTTTTTCTGAATTGACTTGAGTTGATACATGCCCATTATAAGAAACTTTGGGTTCCTTCTTTGCACAAAATCAAATGGATATACCCCACCCTCCCTCCCTCCCCTCCTCCCTTCCGCCTTGCTTTCTTTTCCCTTTCCCTCCTGCCTTCCTTCCTTTCTTTCTTTTAGGTACCAGGGCTGAGGACTGAACCCAGGACCTCATACATGGGAAGCAGTTGCTCAACCACTTGACCTGCATCCTCTCCCCTGGCTATTTTCTTTCATTACTACCCTCAGGATGACTATTTAGAATATGTCCTGACATCTCTGGCTGCTATATAACATAGTTACTCCTAGACTGTGTGGACTACAGATGGAAGGTCAAGGATGGAAGGTAAGGAGATATAAAGTATGAGACCCAGAGATATGTATGTGAGTAAGTGTGTGTTTATGTGTAATACAGGGAAGAGGAGAAATGCAGTCATTTTCTGATTATTCTTCAATTCCTAATACTTGAAGAGTGATTTACCTTTGCCAGATAAAGTTGCTTTTCTTGAGCAACTTTACCCAAAGTGCTTCTGCTGATATAAATCTAAGAAGTTCACTATTACTGATGTTCTCAGTATCAATCTGATTTCTTTTTGTTTGGAGAAGGAACTTATAGTGCAATTTCTATGTAGAAACAGCAAAACCAATATTTGATGGATCTGAAATAGGATAAGAAATCTTTCCTAGTATTTGGCTTTAGGATCTGGAGTTTCAATTTTCTGGGCTGTTGGTTCCCTGTTGCTGATTAGGACTCAACGACAGATGGTTGCCATTGCTTTTACATGATTGCCAAGACTTTGTAACAGCATACAATGCATCAGGTACTGAAGAAAGAGTCTGGGGAAAATTTAACGTTTTCTCTGATGGAACCAAAAGGACTGAAGTATTTTTATTTACTTTCTAAAATAAAATGTTATTGAAGTATATCATTCATACATGAACATACATAAACAATAAGTATATAGTAAATGTTGTAAACTTACAAAACCAAAATGCATATCATCATATAGTGCTCCCATACATCATCACACTACTAACACCTTGTATTGTTATGAAACATTTGTTACAAACTGTGAAAGAGCATCGTCAAAATATTACTACTATCTATAGCCTGTATCTTATATTTGGTGTATTTTCCCTCCACCCCACCTGATTTTTAACTCCCTGTATTAGTATTATACATTTGTTATAGTTCATGAGAGAACATTCTCACATTTGTACTGTTAACCACAGTTCATTATTTCACCATTGGATTCTCTGTAATATACAGTCCCATGTTTTTACAATACATTCAAAATGTATACTTAGAGGTTCTCATTTTCATCACAGAGTTGTCCTGTCACTACCTCCATCAATTTTAGAACATTTTTATGAGTTCAAAAGGAAAAAGCACATAGCCTTTTAAACCCTGGAGCAGTTTGATATAATTGATGAATTCCAAAAAGAAATACTGGATTATGTTTGCAATCTGATCTGCACCTGGGCTTGATTGAGTTATCATTAGGGCATGGAGTCCCCACCCAGTCCATACCCCTTGGTGGGCAGATAAAAGGCATAGCAAAGGACAGAGTTGGAGCTTTTGATGCAAGGATTTCTGATGTTAAAGTTTAATGCTGAAGAGCCAGCAAGTCAGCATGCAGAGGAAAGAGAAGCCAGCCCCAGGAAGGAAGGAACCTTGAAGCCAGAGTAAAGAAAGCCCCAGGAATGTAGAAACCCAGAAGCCTGAACCCTTGCAGACATCATCAGCCATCTTGCTCCAAATAGACTTTGGTGGGGGAAGTAACTTATGCTTTATGGCCTAGTATCTGTAAGCTCCTACTCCAAATAAATACCCTTTATAATGCCCAGGAGATTTCTTGGTATTTTGCATCAGCACCCCTTTGGCTGACTAATACATACCCCCGTTACTGTCTCTTAGAATTGATATAATATCTTCTTTTTCCATTGTTGCAAAAATATTAAAAACTTACTGTTAACTACCATCCATAATTTACATTAGTCGTAATTTTCCCATGTATCATCATAGTCTTAACACATTGTAAAAGAAGTCTTATATTTATACTATTCACCACAATTTTCATCCACCTCTGAAATCACTATGCTATTGCATTCCTTCCTGTTCAGTTGTTTAGAGGCCCTTGAGCAAGATTGGTATTAGATGGCCTTTGAATGTTTGGTAGAATTCAATTGTGAAGACATCTCCTCCAGGGCTTTGCATCTTTGGGTAATTTTTGATGATTGCTTCAATCTCTTTACTTGTGATAGGTTTGTTGTGGTTTTCTATTTCTTCTACGGTCAGTGTAGGTTGTTTCTAGGATGTGTCCATTTAGTCTAGTTGTCTAGTTTGTTGGTGTAAAGTTGTTCATAGCATCCTCTTATGATCTCTCTTATTTCTGTGGGGTCACTGGTAATGTCCCCCCTCTCATTTTTGATTTTCTTTATTTGCACCTTCTTTTTCCCTTTGTCAGTCTAGCCAAGGGTTTTGCCATTTTTGTTGTTTTTTTTTGTTCTCAATTTCACTGATTTCTGCTCTGATCTTCATTACTTTTTCCTTCATCTTGATTTAGGATTAGCTTTCTTTTCTTTTTTTTAGTTCTTCCAGGCATGAAGTTAGTTAGATTGTTGATTTTAGCTTTTTCTTCTTTTTTAATGTTAGCATGGAGGGCTATAAATTTCCATCTCTGCACAGCCTTTGTTGTATCCCATAGGTTTTAATATGTTGTATTCTCAATTTCATTTGTCTCAAGATGTTTACTGATTTCCCTTGCAATTTCTTTTTGACCCACTGATTATTTAAGTGTGTTGTTTAATCTCCATATATTTGTAGTCCCCCCCCTTTCTGTTCCTTATTGATTTTCAGTTAAATTCAAAAACAAAGAAAGTATTTTGTATACTTTTAATATTTTTATATTTAATGAGAACTGTCTTGTGACCGAACATATGGTCTATCCTGGAGAAGGATCCATGAGCACTTGAAAAAAATGTATATCCTGCTATTTTGGGGTATAATGGTCTATACAAGTCTGTTAGGTCTGGTTTGTTTATCATACTATTCAAGTTCTCTCTTTCATTATTTATCCTCTGTCCAGATAGTCTACCCAATGCTGAAAGTTGTGTATTAATGTCTCCAACTTTTATTGTACAGGTATCTATTTCTCCCTTCAGTTTTGCCATTGTGTGCCTCATATCTAAGGGCACCCAGGTTAGATGACTAAATATTCATTACAGTTATTTCTTCTTGATGAATTTCCCCTTTTCTTAATGTTTAATGGCCTTCTTCATCCTTATAACAGACATCTGTTCCCCTCTCAGTTGACTGTGGTGAACCATGGGTTTTATCCAAGCTATTTACCTTGTATGGGGGATGGATGCCCTTCCCAGCCACAGGCGGTTAGTAACTCAAAGTTTTCATTTTGATTTCTTTGTCTCCCTGTCTCTTGCTCTCTTGGGGGGTATGCAGCACTCTCCAGGTCTGTAGACACCCAAAGCAGGTTCCATAGACAGCTTTTTTCCCTTCCTCCATTGTTTTGGGGAGAGTTGAGTCCTGCCTATATATTCTGATACCATCTTCTGAGAAGTCTCAAGAGTATTTTTAAACATGAACTTTGGGAATGTTTAGAAGAAGAAGCTAACTGTCTGAAGCACATTAGGTTAGGAATTGTTATGGATGTGTGGGTTTTCAAGGGTCTCTAGGACTAATATTGAATGGGAAGCACACCTATTATATATCAGGTACATGGAAGAATAAACAAGCTGAGGTGATAATCCATTTATGATTTATTTCTATGGAAAAATATGTTCTGAAGGTTGGATAAATTATTGTAAACATACTTTTAGAACATGGGTCAAATAATGTAGAATTTAACTTTTCATGAAGTAAATGGAACTCATTAAATTCTATCTTCTTCAAACTTTGCATAGAGAAAACAAAATCCCTAAATTCTCATGTCTCATGAATAAAACCTGCTGCTAAAAATGAGTATTAGTCTTTCGAGTATGATTTTAAACATCCATCTAAGTGAGGATGAAGAGAAAAGTCTTTTTTTTCTGTACATGTCTTAAATAAATGTAAATCTCCAGCCAACATTCAATTAATTATAATTTCCAAATTTTCCCAAAGCAAATGACTTAGAAAACTACTTCCTTGTGTGGACCCAAGTTAGGCCATTTCCTTACTTCATTTGTCCTTCCAGAGTCAGAAAAGGGAAATCTAAAAAACAAGACCTCCATTTCTCTTTATTATCGGGACTGGTAAAATTTGTCTGTGAGACAGAAGAAAGAATTACCTAACCTGAGAATTATGTTATATACAGAATTCCCTAAACAAATTCCCATCATGTGCATTAACCTGAAGTAAAATTGATTTTGGAAAATAAATATACTCTCAACTTGTAGCTTTTTGAATAAAAAATGCTTAAATTCATTTGGGGAGAAAGATTTAGTACTTGTGACTTTTTAAAACAGCTAAGCATTTTGTTAAAGTTATAGATGTCTAAAAGAGGGTATTATCTGTTTTCAAATCTTTGAAAAGCAGAATTCCAGTTAACTAACATTCAACAATTAATGAATTACTGATTCTTCTAGGCAACACTTTCTTGCAAATAGTGGCCATTTCCAAATATGGCCACTAGAGGGAGAAGAAGCAAAGAAATATTTTCAACCACATTTCCATATTTTTTACAACTGTGTGAGGTACAACCATATTTGTAACTCATTTCCAGGGCTAGGAGAGCTCAGATATCAAATGTGTTCTGCACATGAGCTCTTCAAAAAGTTAGAATCTTACATAGTGCTTTTAAGCTCCAACTGAGATCAGAGAACTTGATTTAATTTCCCATATTATGAAGCATCAAAATACTCCCATGTAAATATTTAAACTATTTACAAAAAGTGTTGCAAAAACATACGAATTAATTTTTCTTCATGTTATCGCATTAAATATGTTATCACATTAAATATATGAATTATTTTTTCTTAATTATCACAATATTTCTGAACAATTTGAACAAAATCCCTATCACCTTGAAACTCAGCAATTAATAGTTTCTGATATCACTTATTTAGACCCTGGTACTATGTCATGGATGATATATGGATTTTGCAAAAGAAGTTAAAGTTATTTTAAAATTATAAAACTCAGAAAAAATTACTTAATGCCAAATCCTGAAGTTTATTACATGCATGCCCTATCAACTGAGATTTTGTATGGACTAATAAGATATTTCATAATCTACAAAATACACATAATTAATTACACAACAAGATTATATTCTCAGTTGGAAAATCTGTTTTTCTACAAATTGGATCATGCTCTTTGGCTTGAAGACTAAATTTTGTTAGCTGTATACTCAATAAGTGCTAAGTAGGCTGGCTTTCCAGAAGCACCAATTTGCTTAAGAAGATTCTGATTGAATTTAACATTTGAGTTTTCCTATGAAGGTGTGTTGAAATCTCATCTAAAGTTAGCCATGTATAGATATATAAAATCTCGGTAACTAGGGGTTAGGAGGCCAGTGTTCATACAAACATGCAGAACACCAGTTTACTTGAAAGCTATTTTGCAAAATGATTTGACTTGCCCTAGGGTTGGGTTTCTGAGGAACTGGTGTTTTCATATTTCTATCAGGTCACTCATCAAAGAATCAGAAGACTGAGGTTCTGGTTCTAAGTCTAACATTAACTAGTTATATGATCATGAGAAAATCCTTAATATCTCTATTGTTAATCTACCCATCTGTGGAATGGAGTAGAAGAGATTTTGATAGACTTTCCATTTCTAACAATTTATGATCTATAAATGCAGTGGAACTTTCTCCACCTTTTGAATTCTTGAACTCAGAATTATCTGAAATCTGACAGTCTGTGAGTCCAAGGGAAATGGCAAGACTGAGATTAAAAAATGCTGAATTCGCAAAAATAGGTTACTTACAGTTACAGTCTTAGCATCCATCTCAGTGAATATGAATTCTCCTCCTTCAAAGTCATCATTCATATACAGAAGTGCACTATAAGAAGAGAGGGAAAGTTTCCAGTGAGGATGCTGGACATGATCAGGGCCATGAACACCGCATTCCTAGGGCAATTTCCATTGCATTTTTCCAACTAGCTACAGACCAGAACCAACAGCTCTGCTGAGTTTGAGGGTGAACAGCGAAATCTGAACCATGACACACCTTCCTACCTTCCACCAGAGGGAATCTTGATGGCAGAGGAGAAGATAGCAAAGTTTTTAGTAATGCCTATGTTTATTTATATTACAAGCCCTACCTAAGCACCTGGCTTATGCCAGGTACTAGTAAGGACTAAGGGTTGGGTAGTGCTGGAAAGGAAAATAATTCAGAGGTAAGTAAAATGCCATACTGGTTATCTGGAGGTAGTACTGGTTGGTGGCAAATAATAATAATAGCTGACATCTAGTGAACACTCTAGGTGGCAGGCACTTTTCATAATGAAGGATGTAGATGTTCAGTAACTTGCCTAGGTTAGAGCTGGGGCTGAAACATAGACAGACTCCAAAGCCTACTAGGGTTCAAACCCCAGTTTATTACTTACTAGCTGTACAGACCTGGCCAAGTTATTTCATCTCTAGCTTAGCTTCAGTTTCTTCTTCTGTAAAATGAGGACTAAAGTTTCTTCTTTATAAGGGTGCTTGAGGATAAAACCACATGACATCCTTAAGTCATACAGTTTTCTGCCAGAGTTGAATAATTTATAGCCATTTTAATTATTATCAGCTCATGACAGTAGCATCATAGAATATTGAACACTGGTAAGGAACTGACTGGCCTGAGTGATTAATAAGTTTCTTTGGAACTCAACATTGAAATAATTGACCTCCTTACCCTCCAGAGTAAAAGCAAATGTAATTTCAGTCATGCCCTTGAAGTATTTATTTATTCCACTTATGTGAAAATTTTAACCATATTTCAAAGCTCATTTCATATTTTACCTCCTCAAAAAAAAAACCTATCCAAGTTTACTCTAGCCCTCTGAATGTGCCCCACACTACTTATCTGCCTTTACATGATAGTATCTCTAAGGATGTTTTTCCCTAACTAGCTAGACAGTTCCCTGTGGGCTAGCCTAGCCTTGTAGATAAGGGGTGCTCGATAAACATATAGAGCACAGTGTACTAGTACATTATTATATGCTTAGCAATAACTTGACTCTTTACAAGCTAAAATATCTCTTTCATAAAAAGAAAGCATCTTTTCTTCTCAGTTTCCAGTTCCTCATTTATAAAATGTGGACATACATCTTCACATGTGTACAAGATAAGTAATACAATGGGATCCCTGCCCTATGTGTGACAAGATACCACGCCTTTTGTGTTTTCATACTGAAAGCCACATAACACAAGGCACATGTTTCAGTGAAAGCCATGAGATAAAAAAGGTGGACACTTTACTTAATATTAAAGCAAAAATGAACATTTTGTGGAACAGGATGTATATGGATTTTTAAGAAAAAAATAGATGATAAAATCATTTCTCATTTGTGGCAGCTGCTTTGGGAGATGCTTTGAGAATCTCCGTTTCACAGAAATGAACATGATGACAAGAAAAACAGAGCTGCTTTCAAGTTTCTGTGGGATTTTGATAACCACTGGACAAAAGCATGGTTTCAAAGTACGTGCTGGGCTGTACCTATAGTCTCGGAATGTGTAAGCAGGAGGCTCCTTCCAGCATTCATTGGCCTCTGGATCCAACAGACAATTGTCAGCATGGATGGGATGACTGAGATCATTTCTTCTATCTTGTTGACCTGCCAGAAAAAGAAACAGGGAAGAATGAGAGATGGTGTGCAGAAATCTCCAACAGCAAAGCTGACAATTTGACTGTCTCCCATTCCTGGTGAGATATTTGGGTAGAGAGAAGGCAGGGCAGAACAGAAGAAAGAACATGAAGGAACAGTTGAGAGAATCTAATCCAGCTTTCATATTAACTTGATGTGATGGGCCAGTCACACCTGTCTCTTCAGTTATAAAAGTGCTCTCATATAACTATAACTAACTATATAACAACTATAACAACTATAACTAACTGTAACTATAAATACATAAATGTCATGCATTTCATGGGGTATACTACATGTAAGACATTCAAAGGATGAAGATGCAATGAAATGTAAATAAGAAATGACTTCAGTTCATTTGTAACTTCACAAGTATAAAAATCTACTCCTGTGGCATTATCCCTACCTGCTATGCAGATGGAGACAGAAGAGAGGAATTAGAGAAGAAATGAGCAAGGAATGAGGAGTCTGTCTATTATATAGCACCTTACTCAAGAAACCCTTCATCTTCTAGGCTTTCATTCAGTGTTTTTGGACATAATATAACTGTAATTTCCAGGTTTCCTGGTTTCGTGAAAAGCTGAAAAGCATTTTTCTGAATGACTAAGGCAAGTGGGAGAAATGGACTTGAATGGGAAAATATGCAGAAGTGAGTTCTTCTGGAACTTTATGTGACAAGAGGGAGAAAATAAGGAAGGGAAATATAAGAGTTAGTTTAGTTTTAGAACTTTAGAACTCTTGTAAATTATTCCTCTCAAATGTCATAAGTTTCGTTTTGCACTGTTTCCTTTCTCAGTGCATTGTGGGCAAAATGGAACACCTTCAGATTCTGGAGTCTCACCAGACAGGGCTGTTCGGCAGACCATGTGTGTATAGGAAAAATACAGGGTTGAGTTCAGCATGAAATAGGATTCTACAATCTTTCGGGCCTTCTCACTGATGTCATAGAACAGGCGGGCACTCTTCAGTGGGACTCGACCTTCATAACCAAACTGAAGAAAAAGAAGAACATTAGAAACCACTGGGGCTGGTTGCAAGGCTGGAGAAAAACAGATGCTATATGTCATTAAACAAACTAGGATGGCTCTCTCTCCGTTATCTAATAGGAATATAACTCCATGCTTAAGGATTTTGGTTAGGATAATGAGCCATTGAAATAAGCTCTTTCCAATAACAGAGGGAAAGTTAATCACTACCACCGATCTTCTCTCAACACTTTCTTCATTCCTCTAACAATACTTGTTGCATTAGAGTATAATTACTTGTTTGGGTATATTTTAATTAATAGTGCTTAAGCTCCTTGAGGACAGTAGTGATATTTTATTTATCAGGTACAAATTTAAGAAATGTAAAATTTGATAAATAGATGACTGAAGAAATGAATGATTAAATCAATGAAGATGCCATGTCATACTTGCTCCCTTCAACCATCCTGATAAGTATGTATTCTAAACTCTTCTCTTCCCTATATCTACCTTTTACAGAAGGTCTTGTATTGATATGTAGGAACACAAACCAAGAAATTAAAACTTTACCTTCAGTGCTTTCAGGACAGTTGCGCCTTCAAACTTTTCATTGGGAGTATGAGGTGAAGTTTTTCCTCTGTAACCATCACCAACAAGCATGATTCCCTGGAAGCAAAATACAAGAAGATGCTTTATCTATGACAACTATAAATTCACCAGTTCTCCCTTTTTATGGCTGCCAGAATGTTGAGAACCAAAATCAATACTCAGAACTAAGCCCATTTTATTCCAGGTTCCTAGTATAATTGATTCTCCTAATCAAAAGAGATATCTTCATTTAGCTTTCATTCTACATTTTTATTTCTTAAAATATAGCCACTTTTTTTTATAAGTAAGTAGAATGTTAATGATTAATATACTGGTTAATCATTGATTAAGATATAGGAACACTGCTACTTACATTTATTTTTCCAGGCATTTATACTTTCAGTGGATTTTCCCAGAGACTGTATCAACAGGTAGGGCATATGCTGCATGGCTGTTGTCCTAGGAATTAAGCCACTAGCTACTCCAGATCCCACCCATGAAAAGTGACATCATCCCAACCCTAAGGCTACAAAAGTGCATCCACAATCAGTGTCTCTCTCCTAAAGAAACTGAGATTCCAGGCCTTCTTCTTGGCTCCAAAGGAGGCCATGATCAAGGAATGAAGCTCAGTCCCCACCAGGCTCAGGCCAGGCCAGACCAGTCAGGCGCCCGTCCCTCTGTGGGTCCTTACACTGGCCACACTGTGGAGCTCCCGGCACTGCTCTTCTGACAGGACATTATCCAGGAGAACCCGCTGTGTCCCGTTCAGCTGCTCTGAGTTATAGACGAACGTGATGTTTTCGTAGAGCAGGGGGCCACCTGAAGAGACAGAACATATTCTCTTTCCTGTTACCTCTGTTCTCAGGGAGGGGTACATCCATCAATTTTCAGTGTGGAGTTTGAGGAGGGTCAGTTTCCTCATGAATTTTGGGGAATGCAAACACATATTACAAATTGGGAAGCCTGATAAACAATATGAATTCAGGCAAAAAGGGAGATGTTTGACTACCAGATTTCCATATATATATATAATAAGAGATTACATTTGTATAGTATTCTGGGTTTAATTAAACATTCTTTTTCCTTTTGATTCCAATGATGCAAAGTAGACTGGGCATCTTCGAGGAATTTCCTCTGAGAAGACCTCCCTGAATGCCGTCAGCAGTTATATTCGCCCTCCCCCACAGCCCTTGTTTCAGACCCCTGCTACAACATTATCTACAATAACTCGATTAAATGTTTGTGCCCCTCAGGCACGGCATCTACACTTCAGTTTTACTGGTGTCTAGAGCAATGCCTTAGCCAGGCAGGCACCACGAGGACAGTCACCCCCAAGCGACCAGTTCCTTTCCCAGATTCTCCTTAACACCTAACTGACTATACATGTTTTTGCTTTGGGAGTATTTATTATTCAATGCTCTCTGGGCAAATTAGTTACATTGTTTTTTTGCACATTCAGATTTCCTTTGGGCACCTGGTCTCTCCCCACACAGAACCCATCCTTTATGAAATTAGCCCCACGTGGTCTTCAGAAGGTGAGGCTAGTGGACCATGGTTTAGACGGTGAGATTACACAATCCAGATCTAAACATGTCCTTTTCTCAAGTAAAAATGCATTGAAGGACAAAGCCTCTGATCGTATGATGAAGAAATTTTAAGATGGAACCAAGTACAATCCTGAGGGACCCAACATGTGCTTGTAAAGAACAGTAGCTCTCCATGGAGGTGGTGGGGTTGGGGAGAGCACAGTTCTTCCCCAGCAGTGACCACCAACACGGTCACCTAAAGTGTATCACGTAGAGGAGGAAGAATTCACTGAAAATGGTGTCTGCTTTACAGAATGGATTAATCAAACTTAACGAAAGCACTATATAAATGTTTATCAGCATAGTTAGGGAAAAGATTCACTACTGGCCATGATTAATTGAATATTAAAATAGTGAGACAGTATTTAGATCAGTGTTTCTTAATATTGAGTAATATATGGTTATCTGTTTAAGCAATAATTTCCCCAAGGAGTTCCAGTGCAGACATTATTTTTACTATAATGGTACATCCATATTTGCAGTCATAAAACTATCTACTCATTATTTATTTATATAGTTTTATATAACTTAAACCAAAACAAATTCACAAGATTAAATAAAAACAAAACCATAAAATCAACTAAATTCAAATTACCAATATTAATGGAAAGGTTGATGTTATGCTACTGAAATTTAAAAAGCCACTTTCAACATGAATATTGTATAAAGTGCTCTGTCCCAGGATCTTTTGAGTCAGCATTCCAGATAGTATTTTTGTTGTGTGAAGACTCCATTCTACCACAACTTTTCTCTGCTTAAACTCCTACACTGTTTTTATTCTTATAAGGTCCCAAGATGCCATTTAGCTTTCAACTGGTGCTATTGCTTCCCTTATGTTATAAATTCATTTCACACACTATTTCTGGTTTCTTTGTGACCACTGAAGTATTATCATTTATTCGTGCTGATGTGACTGGGAGCACACCACAGAGGTTGACATCTCGTGGCACTACTTGGCTATAAAGTGGTCATTGTTATCGCTCTTAATTTTTAAAATTATCATTATAATGTATAAATAAAGAACTAGTAGATTCCAAGATTATGTCCATAAGCTCTGACTTTAAGGAACACATTCTTTCCTTTGGATAAATAGAAAAAAAATAAATTCTTCCCCAATATAATCTAACTTTATTCTGAAAAAAAATAATGGTGAAAAGTTTTTGATCATGTAAGTTTAGAAAATGATGAGTTAAATGAAATTTTAGAATTCTTCTCAGAGCTTTTAGTATGTGAACTGTTGTTACGAATCTCCCCAAAACAGATATAATAAACTAGAGTTCTCAGATTTGAACAGTTTCCTCTTCTCTTCCCCTCCCCTCCCCCAACTTTCCCTTCCCATCCTCTCCTCTCCCTACCCCCACTTTCCCTCCCTTCGTTCCTTTTCTGTGACAGACAGATTCTCCATGATGGCCTCCAATGATCCCTGCCTCCTGATATCTTGTGTGATTTGCTTCCCTTGAGTGTTGGCAGGGCTCTAACTTGCTTCTAACAGAATAGGGCAAGGGGGATGGAATTTCACTTCCGTGGTTATGTTTTATAATAGCGAAACTTTTGCCTTCTCAGTTTGCACTTCCATGAAACGAGGGGTCATAATGGAGAGACCCACTTGGTGAAGAACTGAGGGCAGCTTCCTGCCAACAGCCAACTAGGAATGGAGACCCACAGCCCAATAACACTTCAAGAACTGAGTTCTGCCATATGAGCTTCAAAGTAAATCTTTTCCCAGTCAAGCCTCAGATGAGACCAAAGCCCTGGCTGATACCTTAATTGTTGCCTTGTGAGAGATCCTGACCTAGTGGATCCAGTTAAGCAGTTTCCAGACTCCTCTCTCAAAGAAACAGTGAGAAAATAAATGTATGCTATTTTAAGCCAGTAAGTTTGTAGTAACTTGCTTCACAGCAATTGATAACCTCTTTGTAAAAACCACAGTTTGGAAATGGTTGCTCTAATCCTATTTAGTTGATTAAAAGTAATAGCTAAATTAAGATCTTCAAATAACTGGAAAACTCAATTGCATGTTCTGCTCTCATTTAGAAATATAAAAAGTTATTCATCCAACAAGAAAGGTAAGATACTTTTAGGTTAACTGAAAAAGCATGACTGATACAAAACTCAAATAGAAATGGAAGACAGCTGAGGGGCTTAATGAACTGAGTTGTTTTTTTTTTTTTTTCCTTTTTCCATAGTATTTTAATTGTATTTTTTTGAAGATACATAGATCACAAAAAATGTTACATTAAAAAATGTAAGAGGTTCCCATATACCCCACACCCTATCCACTCCTCCCACATCAACAACCGCTTTCATCATTGTGGCACATTCATTGTATTCGATGAATACTTTTTGGAGCACTGCTGCACAGTTTGGATAATAGTTTACATTGGAGTTTACACTCTTCCCTCAGGATATTCAGTGGGTTATGGGAGGATATATAATGTCCAGCATCTGTCCCTGCAATATCATTTTCACTAATATCTTTAGTCATGTATAGTTAGCTGCCTAGCCTACGAGTCTACAGAGTCAAGTTTCCCTTTCAAGTCTTTCTAAGTTGTTATATGGCATAAGTTAATTCTCTTCTTTAGGCCTCAGATCTGCTTTAGGAAAGGAGGCTCTCTCTGGCACCATTTTAATGAAAATGGTGAAACAATGTAAAAGCAGATTGAAAAGCAGAGAATCATATTTTTAAATATTTAGCCTAGAAGAAAAATAAAATCTTCCTAGATGTATAAAGTCAGAAATAAAAGAGAGGTAAAAGTATTAATGTCCCTAGTCCCTCACCACCCCACCTACCATTTCTTCTTTGAACTGAGTTGTTTTATACTTTGCTATATTTTCCTAGTTTTCTAAATTAAATGTATGTTGCTTTAAATATAATTAGCTTATTTTCAAAGTACATATTTAAAGTTACTAAAACAAAAGCATTTAGAACAGTGCCAAACACTTTTAAGCTCTAAGTAGTTGCTGCTATTATTATTATTATTATTATTAAATTAAAAAGCTATGCCTGGTAAACTTTGGTCAGGTCTGAGCAGCACATCTTAATAAGCACATGGCATAATGGAGTATATTTAGAGGACAGATACCAGGATGTTGAAAATTCCTCCAACCATGCTATAGGGAACATACAAAGATCAGGTGACGGAACTGAGTACAGAGGGATTCCTAAAAGCCTAAACCCTTACGGATTCAAGGAGAATCTATATTAGTAATTGCCTTCCACACAGCAATATAATTCTTAACAAACACAGAGATTTATAGAGAAATTTCCCACATTCCCATTAGAACAAAACACAAATAAAACGAAAGAACTATCTACTCAAGACCAAAAGGGAATGGGGGAAAGAAAAATAAACTCCACCATTCAAAAAGTGAGTCTCCAAGCCTACAGATGACTAGCCAAACAGAGAAAAACATTAAAATAAAAATAAAGATGTAGTCCAGCAAGTTGTGGTTCCTGGGGCCTGGTTTGATGCTTCAGCCAAC
Organism: Dasypus novemcinctus; assembly: GCF_030445035.2. Lineage (NCBI taxonomy): Eukaryota > Metazoa > Chordata > Mammalia > Cingulata > Dasypodidae > Dasypus > Dasypus novemcinctus. Next base: position 65,186,253 of record NC_080676.1, read on the forward strand.
TCTTAACCACAGCCCAAGGAGATTTAGTAAAACTCAAGTCTTCTCTCATTCATAAAGTATGTGCCTGGCTCTGACTCTGGTTGCAGTAAAGAGGGATCATCTAGGAAAATGCTTCTTTGTGGAAGGTGGCCCAGTGCTTCCTATCTGTGATTTATGGCAAGAAAGATCACCTAAGCATAAATACCACAATGTCAGGTCATCCCAGGAGGTGTACAAACTAGCAAGCCCTCAAATAAGTACAGCTACTTACAGTTTACAAAAGACTTTTCACATTCATCAGCTCACAAAAGTTACCCTCCTTCTTTGACAGATGAAGCCCTGAGTGATTGAGTATCTTGATCTCATTTACCAAGGATCACATCTGAGTAGACAAGCTAGGGCAAAAGCATCCTGATTCCAATTCCAGTGGTATTTCTAATGTAGCCTCCCTGATTCTGAGGTAATTATCTAGCAGGACCTTTGGATAACTGGTAGTTCATAGGAGAAGGGTAGCCCCAGGCTATTTTCTTCTCAGTGTTTAGAAGCCATCCAACAGGAATGATACAAAACACTGTTAGGAAACCAGAGTAGATGCCAATCTCTTTTTGTGGAAGATGAAAAAGTCTGAAATATACTCTAACCTGTGCAGCATAGATCTTTTCTGGCTTCCTGACATCTGCTTTCAGCCAGACTAAGTATGAAAGTGTTTTCTGGTAGGGACCTTTGTCCCTATCTACCACTGTTCTTAGTTTAGATCCTAGTTGGATCTCTGGTGATTACGCAGAAGGATTTGTAGTGGGTTCACAGAGAAGATCCTCAGTTCCATTGGCCAACTCAACTAAAAAAAATCTCCCAAAATGGTAGAATGTGGTGACTGAGCCAATCATGATTTTTTTCCTCCATCAAATGCAGAATTCTGTTCTACTTTTCCCATTAGTCTTCCTGGTTAGCCAGGAAAAAAAAATGCATTGAAATTTCGCAACTACCCTGGAGTTTCCCAAACCTTTACAGCAAAATGCTGACTCACTGGCATGGACTTCCTGGGTGATTCTTGACTTGAAAAGCAGCATGAACTCTGGCTGACCATGAATCTCTCTGGCAACTGTAAAACAGCTTGGGTTTTGTGGCTACAATCTGAGGTCCGGGTCAGATTTGATGAACATATTATCCTGTTTACTCCTCATACTGACTTGGAAACTAAGGAAGGAAATGGCTGGGAAATATGAGAGCTGTAGAGGCCCTGGCATTTTCAAATCAGTTAAAGGAATGTGCTGACAAACTGTCTTGTGTTGGGGAAAGGAGTACTGTACTCCTCAGGTTTTTAAAAACTCCTTCTTATCTTGCAATTATTTAATCCATACTGGGATACATTTTGGATATCTGGATACGTCTGTGTTCCATGCAGCAGGTATAGATGAAAAAATGGGATTTGGATTCAAATGCCTGGGTTCAAATGCATGCTTGATGTTGGATGTGTCACTTAATCTCATTAAATCTCAGTTTTATTACCTGTGAAATGGGGGCACTGGTCTCATAAGAGATGCTGCTAGAATTCAAATAAGTTGCTTTTAAATTGTTTTTGAAAAATTAAAAAACATATAGAAGTAATTTTTTAAAATTACTATAGCCCTTAGTACTACTCTTGCTAAAATTTATAATTATAATTATGTTTAGCTTGATTTAAAAACTATTACTGGCCATACTCCACTTGTGTCTCCACTAATTTTAATCTTCTATAAGCATCCACATAATGTTCTGCTCTCTCCATATCTACACCTTTGCTCTGTTTTCCCACTGGAATGGCTCCCTCCCCAACTGTGTCAATTCAATCTAAATTCCACTTGACTCTCAAATTCCACTTGATTTTCAGATTCTGTGTGCTTCAAGCATCAGTTAACTAATCTGATAGCCCAAGTAACTGTAAGCTTCTTCAAGTTCCTCTTTCCATAGTCTATTCCACACTATCTGGCACTTACTCACTGTGTGACAGAAGTAAGTCATATAACCTCCCTAAGCCACAGGTGCTCAAGGATGGAGATCACAATGCAATCCCTGCCTAGCTCACAGGTTTGTCATAGGGAATAGAAAAGAGAGTGAATTTGGAAGCATTTTTGTTGGACACCAAAAATCTGAAACATTCTTGCTTTTAAACCTTCTTTCAGAGTTTAATGAATTGTAATAGCTTAGTTCTACTCATTATTTTCCAGAGTAAGGGGTTCTGCCTTGATATGGATAAGAACTGATCACGCACCATCTGCTCCTTGTCTTCTAAGAGTGAACAGTAAACAGGTACTTACCCTCTCTTAGGTCTCGTTCTATCTTGGGTGATGACTTTTTTCCCATTGACAATCCATGAACTTCTGCCTCCTCCACATTCACTCCTGAAGGGACCCTGCCCATCCAAAAAAGTTGAAATAGCAATTTTCCACTGATTAAAGATTTTTAAAGGTAAAGGATATTTTACCCAGATAGTCTATGATTTCTATATTGGTATATTTTTTGGTTGTACAAAAATCCACCTATCTTTCAAGACCAAATTAAGTATCACTGCTTCCATGAAGTTCTTCTCTGTTCCCTCAGTGAGTGTGTTGTATTTAAAAACTCCTCTAAATTTTCTTAGCAATCTTTATTACAATTAATTGGATCCATAAATTAACCCCCTTCAGATTATACTTGAGTCCCGGAGCTGGAAAGAAAATAGGTTTGTGCATCTTTATAGGAACTCTCATTGTGTCTAGAATCATGCCTTGATTTGGAATCACAGAATGTTAGTTCTCAGGAATCATCTTATTCAACTCCTTCATCTAAGGAAAAAACGAGACCTAGAGTGGTAGATGAATTATTAAAAGTCACACAGAGGAAGCAGAGAAAGCTGGGACCAGGATGTGGAGCTCCTAATTCCCAGCTCAGAAATCCTTTAACTATATTGCCTTGTCTAATTCATAGAGCTAAGTTCTTTATAATAAGTTAAGAATCTAAGTATTTCTTCTCATTAAAAATAAAGTTTGTGTACTAATGGATGACTCACCGATTCTCATCCTGTCGGGCTCCATATCTGATCCAATAATTCTGTTTTAAATAAAAAAGTCTTTGTAATTTTGTTGCTGTAACATCATTTACAGAAATAAATAAAATAAAATATACACTTAAAAATTCAAAATACCCAAAATACTAGGAAATTTGCATACTATATGAAGATACACTATATATTTTTTATTTTCATTTTTATTTGTTGAAAGGCTAAGGTTGATCCAATTTTGGCAAAGGCAAAGGGAACACTAATGGGTAAAAAGTCATGGAATTAGCCTAGGCATCTATTCCTTTGTTCAAGTAAGTAATTTGTAATTGTGTGGCATTCAGCACAACTCCTTAAGGTTTTATGGATAAAATAAAACAAAACAAAATTCCTTCTTGGTTAATCATTTGTAAAGGTCATAACGTGAAGAAGTGACATTTTCTGGGGTTTTTAGAAATAATGCAATTCTTTAAAAAATAATAAGTAGGATAGGGTATAAATAAATTAGAAATGTTACATTAGAAATTACAAATATATATTAGAAATACATTAGTAATATTAAGAATAAAATTATCCTATTTTTAAATGTGTCAATGAAAAAGTGACATAGTTAAGAGAGAAAGGAAAAAAATAAATGTTCCAAATAGGATATATTAAAAATAAAGGTTTTCATAAACATATTAACATGCACATTATATAAAGAACTTAGGTAGCAATCAACAGATAAATGAATAAGGACATGCCAGATAATTCAAATAAGAGGAAAAATAATTCATATCAATAAGGGAAAAGGTTTATTTCTGATGATGGTGAACAAAGGAATGCAAATGAAAATAATGACATATCATTTTGTACATAATATACAAGTAATACAAGTAATTTTAAAATGATATTTCTCATTGCTGAGAAGTTTGTCTCAAACTGGAGTAGTGAAGGTATTAGAAAACTCTTTTAGAAAAGCAATTTAGTTTTAAGAACTTTAAAATTTCCCATATCCTTTGATGACAGAGTAATCATAGTCTTGGAAGTTTATTCTGAGTATATAGTTTAATAGAAGAAAAAATGCTGAATGTCTTAGGCATGGTAGGAAAAAATCAGTAATAATTCAAATGTCTAGCAGCAGGAGAATAGTTAATTTGTTTTACATCAACTCTATATGTGTAGCTAAAAATAATTTTGAAAACCATACAGACATAGAAACTGCTTATGCTGTCTTCTAAAATAAAAGCCAAAACAAGTATCTATATATAGAGTAATACTAGTTTTGAAAAAGTTATATCTGCATACGATTAATGAATAGAGTACAACATGGGAAAGTGGAGAAAGTTCAGCATGATGGTAGGTAGAATTCTGACTGATTTTTTTTTAATGTCTCTTTAACGTTTAGGTGATAAACAGACGTGACATATCTTATCATAACTTACAAAATTGTGCAGGAGAGAGTGTAAACTACAATGTAAAGTATAATCCATGCTTAGTGGCAATGCTCCAAAATGTGTATATGAATTGTAACAAATGTACCACACTAATGAAGGATGTCGTTAATGTGGGAAAATGTGTGAGGAGTAGAGAGTGGGGCGTTTGGGAATTCCCCATATTTTTTATGTAATATTCATGTAATCTAAGTATCTTTTAAAAAAAATGAAAACATATAATTAAAAGAAAAAGAAACAATATAAAATTTTCCATCCAGATTTTGTAAAACATAAAACAATCCTGAGGCAAATGCATAATGTACAAAATAAAGATTTCTTCTGTTTCGTCCAAGTACATTTGTTTTTGACTTTGGACCTCAGCAACATGGAAATCTATTAAAGCATATTAACATTTACCACATGTATTTAAGTAAATCTGTTTTTCCTCCCAATCTCTGTTAGGGCAGGGGATTCAAATTTTCAACAAATGGGGGTAGAAAATGAAAGCATAAATTAAAAGTCCACTCAGTAGTTCTTTTAATAAACATTTCTTCTTTCCTTTTTGCTCTTACCGGTTCACTGTATGAAAATCCCAGACCTTCTGCGGCTGATTTTATCAGTTCAGATTCCAGTTTATGACGCTTCACAAACATTGCCAAATCCTTGAGAAAAAGAAAAAAGAAAAAAAAAAGAAAATTTATATTTAAATAATAGGTAAGAGGGATAAAAAAAAGTTCAGGTGGAAATATTTTTCATTAGACAGCTGAAAAATAGGCTTAAAGAAAACACTCAAGAGTTTTAACAATGCCCCCATCTCAAAAGATTTTCACAAAGTAGCACCTACTAGAAAAATATTCTTTTGTCAATAATAAAAGCTTGAAGGAACTGAATACTAGAAACTTTACTAAAATGTTAATAGTCTTTAAGAGAATTGCTATATTTTTACCTTCTCTCCCCCAGAGCACATGGCAAAAAGAAGAGTTTCTCCTTAGACATCGGTCTCACCTCTCTAGCCTCGATGGATTCTGGGTCGATGCTGTCAACCAGCAGACTTTCATAGTAATCCACGTTGTCTAGCACATCCTCATCATCTGGATGGAACAGAAGGTAGGCCTTGGCACACTCCAAGGCTTTCACATACTCACCAACTGAAAGACCAAGGAGGGGTAGCAGTAGAGTCAGCCTAGGCTTGTTCAAAGGATTTTTAAGAGATACTTCAACTTGTCTGTGAGAGGTCAGCAGTAAATATCAATGAGAGGGAAAATAAGGGAAGGATAGGCAGAGTAAGCAGAAAGTCACTGATAAAAGGAAGGACTTGGTTTCAGTTATTCAAAAGGCACTTCCTTCAGGATGCTTTAGGGCTAGATGTTTTGTGCATATTATCAAAAACTTTCACCTGAAGATGTTTGTTGACAACTTATATTATTTAATACAGGAAAACAGAACAGAATTTTAGGACATAATTCTGATTTTCATACTGAGTTTGGGTTAAGCAAACATCTTTGATGACTTTTTACAATAGTCCTTCAGAGGGCCCCGAATCCTCTGGGCAACTGTTCCCCTGCCCCATCCCTCACTTATACCTGCTAAAATTCCAGCAGTAATAAAATATCAAAAGGAATTAACAAAGATGCTGAACTCTGAACTCTTTACCACAGAAATATTTTGCAATGACAAGAAAATTGTGGAATTCTGTATGTCTTGTTTTCAAACAGGCCACTATATTGGATTTCTTTAAAACCCATGTGCTTCTTTAGATATATAAAATCTGAGCTGACTTTGATTTTAAGTAAGAATGCTAAAAATTAAGCAACTCTTCCCATTCATTTGCATTCACTGTCTGTGACGTGAACACATGATCTATTGTTTGCCATCAGAGCCAGGATGATGAGTAATGTTTTGCTTTTGGAAAGGAAAAGATTTGCAGAAGTAGCTTAAGAATGTTGGCTTAAGATTTTTCCTGATTATTTTACTTTCTTTACTACTGAACTGCATACAAGGGAGCTTGACGTTGGAGCTAGTGAGGAATAATGGGAAGCAAACTGAAAGAGGAATTATGACCTCTCACTAACTGACGTGACCTTGAACAATTCACTTTGCCACAAAATGAGGATATTAGACTACATGATATCTGAGGTCAATTTCAGCAATCCAAATTCTATAACCTATTCATAGACACATGATGCTCCATCTCTCTCAATAAGATAAATGCAAATTAAAACTATATTGAGGTATAAATTTTCAACTAATAAATTGGAAAAATCTACAAGTTTGATAATATAGTCTGTTGATGGAACAATGATAGCATTCCATATGGAGGAAAATTTGGCAGCCTCTTTCAAAATTACAAATGACTAAACTATTTGACCCAGCAATTGTACTTCTGGCAGTTTATCCTATAGTTATTTGTGGGCAGATGTGAAATGACTCATGTAAAATGTTATTCATTATAAAATTGAGTGAAAAATTATAAACACACATGCCCTCAATAGACATCTTAAATAAATTACTTTGCAATGATATGCAGATATAAATAAAATTTAATGAGGAATATCTCTATGTACTGATACAATTAGATTGAACCACATAAAATTGCCAAATTTGATCATATTTTACCTAAAGAGACAGCAATTTCATAGATCCAACCTACTCAAAAGATATCTGATATATACTGTTGAATGACAGAAGCAATGAAGAGAACAGTATAGATAATATGTTATCTTCTGTGTAAAAGAGGGGGAAATAAACCTGTGTGTGTGTGTATTTGCTGTTTACATTATATAACATTTTGGAAGGTTAAAAAGAAATTGTGGTCTGTAAGGCATGACACCAGGTTGATGGGGATGAGGAGGGACACTTTTATGATCTTTGGTCTTTGAACCATGTGAGTATATTACCTACTAATAAATAAATTGAAAATTTAAAAAAAATTAAAATCAAATAAAGTATTAGCCTTGTGTGTACCTTTCAGGAAATTATCAGAGCTTTAAATTTTCCACTTTGCCCTGATATAATTTCACTTTCTATCATTTGTCCTGAGCTGCAGTGATGTCAGGTGGGAGAGAGAATGCACAACTCCCATTGCTTTGATGACAAACTGAAGAACACAGAAGGCTAAACCACAAAAACACAATGTCTGTAATGATGAACAAGTCCCCAAAAGACTTCATGGATGAGCCACACTTTACCTCGATAGTAGGCAAACTGTAGGTAGTCATAGTGCAGAGGAAGAAAGTTCTCAATTGGCGAGAGCCGGCCGGGGCGAGTGGCAAGTTCCCTTACACATTCATGCTGACAAACCAGCACCTGCATGTAGTGATCTGGAAGAGAAGGCCCGAGAAGTGTGTCCGTCTGGTCTGCTCAACTCCAAACTTCAGAGTGACAGCCCACAGTGACACAGGGTATTCATCATCTTAACATGCTCCTTAGAGTATCATTACCTTCACTTCATAACTGGAAAACTGTTTGATAAATAAAGTAAGTGACTTGACAAGATCTCCTAGTCAGAGATCAGTAGAGCAAGAGTAGAGACCAACTCTTCCAGGTTTAAGGCTCATGGTCTTTTCTCTGCCTTGCCCAGTCCCCTTCCTGGATGCCCTTTTCTCTACCCCTCCTGAAAGTGGCATAGGCCATTTCACCCCACCACTCCCAGCTGAGCAGGCCACTTTCTCATTTGACAATTTGGGGGACTCTCTGGATACTTCGCATGGCCTGAGGTGTACTGGAATCAGAATTGGAAGTTCAGACCCTGATTATGCCCAGGTCCAGTTCAGGAAAGGAACTACCATGTAGTGGGGAGTAAAGGAAGAGAGGAAAAAGGCAGACTGCTCTTTTCCCTTGCTGAATTTTAGAACTGAATTTTTCTAAAGGGGAAATAAAACCAATAGTGGATCACTGGGAAATTTTACATTCTAAAACTGGTACAGTACTCTAATTCTAAAACAGCAGGGAGTGGTAATGTAAGGAAAGGGATGAAAGCTGAAGAATATAATTAAGCACTTCAACTTTTTCTCTTTGCTCCCCTTTCTGTTTCTCCCATCCTTCTCCCCTTGCAAACAGTGCAAGGGTCCTGAAATGTAGGGGTATTTGCACCCCCTTTACCTCTGGGCTTTATTGCTTCAAAGCATGAGCTGAGGAAACACAAGTGGCTAATATTCTAGAGATAAAAACAACTCCAACATTTTGCCCCGATTTTGATTTTTCCTATGAAGATGGGCAAAGTCTTTTCCAGAAAGAATGGTTCACTCATGATTGTACTGAGTGGGTTCCCTTGAGAGTGATGATGAAATCATCTGACCTCACAGTTATACAATTTAATTTACCACAACTGCCTTCTTTCAAAAGGTCCTTTGTTTAGTGGGAATTCATCTTAGATCTTGACCATATTGCATAGGGACCCCAAAACACAACAGGAAGGAAATGTACATTTTCTGGTGTGTAAGAAAATGTGCCAGTTTTTATATAACCTGGCTAACTCAGTCTTCTGTAGGACAACTAATAGAATCCCAGAAGTCCAATGGTCCTTTACCCCACAGAGCAAGGAGAGAGGAGAGAGAAAAGAATGAGTTCTGTAGCTCTATTTATTTCATTAGCATTTTAGACATAAATAGCTAGCTGTTTTATTTCTTAAGAAAAACACAGAAACAAGAAAAAACCCTTTAACTCTTTTCTTCTATTTAACTGGCTATTTGTAGGCTCTTTACCTTCTTATCACCTATTCCTCCTACTTTCAAATAACAAGCAAAAGAAAAAGGTGGGGAAATACCTACCTTCAATATCTGACTGAAATTATTTTTTGGAGCATGATAACAATAGCAGGAAAGTATGAATGGCAAAATGAGACCCTTTAGGGCCTCATCGAGAAAATCCAGAAGCCATTTGCACTTTTCTCCAATTTTAATGTTTCTCCTAATACTCAGATTCAAATATTTTGGGTTTCTAAATAAATTCTGTATTCTAAAAGTCAGTTTTATTCCTAATTTAGGATAATTTTTAACCAGATATGAATTTGCATAGAGTTGTCATATCACTTTTTATTAGTTGTATTTCTTGCCTCCTTTCTATGCCAAATATCATTTTACAAGTAATATGTTTTTAATAAGATTGAGATCCAAGACACTTGTACAGGAATACTTAGAAAATTCCTTCTCATAATAAATTGGATTTGCTTCAAATTCCTGAGAAGACTTCACATATCTCTGTAATAGATAATATTTGGTTTGGACTCAAGGGGCCATGACTTTTTTTTTTCCATCATTTTTCTTTAGTGGAAGCTGAGGTGGTTATGTTAAGAATTAAAGAGCCTGAGTTAGGAGAAATCTGTTCTTTCCAATGTTCCCTTCCAACAACATACTGTTGTAACCTCTAGAAAATCACTAAAAGTTAATCCGTGGGAAATTATCAGTCAAATTTCCTAAAACAGATGTAGGATATTTGCCAAAGCTATTTAGTGACGATTGTATAGGTTTATGCAGAACGAATGTGGGTGTGGACAAAGGACACAAAACCCTCCAGAAATACAAGTTAGTAAACTGTGATGAAGGAAAGCTTACCTATTACCAAATACAAGATTGTTAAAGAAATATTCAGCAACTGAAATGTAAAAAACATGTAAAACATATATGCAAATAAGAGGTGCTCACAAAAATGCAGGGAAATGGCAGAGGCTCAGGGGAAAAAAACCTTTAGAAAAAATCCCCATTAACTCAGATATTTGCATTGATTTTAGGTGAAATGAATTTATTTTGGGTAATCAGGTATTTTGCAAATTGAATATTAGAAAATTTTTCAGTGAACTGGTATAATTCCTAGTCTAAACTTTGATAGATAACTGCCTCACTTTTCCTCTAAAAGACCTTATCAATTTAAGTTCTACAGCCCAACAAACATGGGGTATTAATAACGCTTTAATTTATGCAAATATGATTGATAAAGATGTCATCTCCTTCATTCATTCATCAACCCACTGATTAAATAAACATACATATACTTAATATATATATACAAATATATATATTTTTTCTAATCACTGTCTATATATAGGCACTGGGGATTGAGCACTGAATAAGATAAGGAAGCTAGTTAAGTGATAGAGGAAAACAACATTTTGAAGGCCTGGATGGGAAAATGAGCATGGTATATCCAAGGAACTAAAAGAAACCCAATAGGAATGGATCACTGAGATTAAAAAAAAAAAAAAAAAGAGAGGATGAAAACATAGACAGGGCCCAGATCATGAAAGCCTATGCTAATTTTAGATTTTATTACAAGAGCAGTGGAAACTATTGGAGGGTTTTAAGGAGGAGAATGTTGGTGATATGGACAGACTTATATTTTTAAGAAGACTTTTCTACCTGTTTGCAGAATAAAAACTGAATAAAGCAAGATCAGCAAAGAGGCTATTATAGTGGCTTAGTTAAATTATACTGTTGATTTGAACCAGCGTGGTGGCAAAAGGGGTGGAGAGAACAAGGAAATTTTAAGTGTTATTAGGAGATAGCATCTATCAAAGTTTCGTGATAAATCAGATGGGAGTAGTAATTGAAGGAGATATTGAATGAAAGATAACTTTCTGGGATTTGACTTAAGCTCCTCCATGAGGGGTACTTTATATTGAGACAGAAAACATTGGGAGTTGAGGAGAAAAAATTGAGTTCATTAGTTTTCATTTCTTCGAACACCTGTGAAGGTGAAAATTAGTTTTCATATGTTCGTATCTTAGAACACAATATGTACTCAACAAATATTTATTAAACATTTTATATTGAATAAATAACCCTTTGCTCATTTTTCAACTGTATAGACCTTAAAAATATAGGCTATAGGTAAAAAGGAATGAAGTCCTGATACATGGAACAACATGGATAAAACATGAAGATATTGTGCTGAATGAAATAAGCCAGACACAAAACGACAAATATTGTAGGATCTCACTGATATGAAATAATTTGAACAAGCAAACTCGTAGAATTAGAAACTGGAATATCAGTTACCAGGGTCTGGGCTGGGGTAGAGAATGGGGAGTGAATGCTTAATTTGTACCAAATTTTATTTACTTTTATGGTAAACTTTGGAAATTATTGAAAATTTGGAAATGGATGGTAGTGGCAGTAGCATATTATTGTGAGTGTAATTAATAACACTGAATTATGTACGTGAATGTGGTTAAAAGGGGATATTTTCAGTCATATTTATGTTACTAGAACAAAATTTAAAAGACAAAACATAGTACTGTACAACAAGGTGAATCCTATTATAAATGATGGACCCTAGTGAAAAGTACAATAAAGAAAATGTTCTTTCATGAATTATAGCAAATGAAGCACAGTAAAGATGGTATTAATAATGGGTAGTTTATGGGGAAAAATACACCTAATGTAAACTATAGACTATAATTAAGAGCACAATTTAAATATTCTTTCATTAATTGTAACAAAGGTACCACACTAAGGCAGTGTCAACAATAGTGGGGTATATGGGAATGCTGTATTTTTTACATGATTTTTCTGTAATTATACAACTTCTCTAATCAAAAAAAAGTTTTTTTTAAACTATGGGCTTTAGATTCAGAAAAGCCTGTGCTTGATTCCCAGCTTCATGCTCATCACATTAGTTCATCTTTCTGAGATATAATTTCCCCATTTATAATACAAAATGGAGGGGAAAGTGGATAACATTAAGTCTACCTACAGGGTGTTGGTAAGGATTACTGTTACTATTACTACGATAATTAAGAAATAAATAACTATAACTAATAATAAGTTATGGGCTCCCTTTTCATATTAAAGATATTCATTCACTATTGCCTATAAAATATTTTTCAACTTTTTTGTCTGTCATTTAGAGATCATCTTGGTTTACTGGAATATTTGCATTAATAAATCTTATATAAAGTCTATCTTTTCCTTTATTTTTCTTGTCTTTTGTCATGCTAAAAGGAGCTTTTCCTTTCCTACTATTCTACAAATATTCTCCTACATTTTCTTCTGGCAGTTTTATTTTTCTTGCACTTATATTTTTAATAGAAATAGGATTCATTTTCATGTATGGTATGAGGCTAAGAACATACTTCCTCTACCACATAAATGGTTAGCCAGCCAATAACCCAATTACTGTATAATATACATTACCTACTTATTTTTAATGCCACTTTGTAATGTATTAAATTCCAATATCATCAAATATTCTTCCAAGTAACTGAAGAAGAGTATCCAGAAGTATTCTCTGATACATTATTTATAATAATGAAAAATTATGACCTCATTAATTCATCAATAAAAGACTAGTGAAATAAATTATGATACATTCATGTAATGAATTATCCAAGACTTCAATACAATAAAATGGATCTACTTGTACTTACATGGGAAGAATTCCACAATATATTGGAAAGCATAAAATAAAAGCAAAAAATATGTTGAAAAGCAGTATTGCCTATATTTATAAAACTGAGATAATGAAACATAAATATTTTCATCTGTATATGAAAATGTTTGGAACATATGCACCAAGATTTTAATAATATAAATCTATCTGTATGAGATAGGATAGGATAGACCTATGAGAGTCTTTCACTTTTTACAATACATCTACAGTGTTGTAATAATTTCAAGAAGCGCAGTATTTTTATAATCAGGTAATAAAAAAAGAAAAAAAATAAGCTTTACCTGCAATGGCTTCATAGAGGCCAGCTTTATACCCTAAATACTCATACTCTTCGAATCTCTGAGGCCCCTCACACAGGGCTCGGCACTCCATATCTTCACTGAAGTAGTCTCTTAAAGCTTGTTCAAAGTACTTGATAGCCAGCTCAAAGTCATCAGCCTCATAGTGTTTAACTCCTGTACTGTAACTCACCTACAAAGAAACAGGAAAAAAGTAATTTTTTTTTCCCCAAGGGGATTTTGAATAGTAGACTCAGGATCATTTTGATTCGTGGTGTCATTGGGCTCTAGAGCCAATGAGGGCAAAGGATTTCTCTGGAAGATAAAGTGTGATTTCCCTGGCTTCCACTAATTGTAAATAATGAATAATCAAAAACTCACAGAGTCATTACCTAGAAAACAGATTACCAGGGCATGGTGTGGGGATAGGGAATGGGAAGTTAAAGCTTAAAGTGTATAGAGTTACTATTTGGAATAATGGAAATGTTTTGGCAACAGATGGTGGTCATGGTATCACAACATCGTGAATGCAATTAACAATGATGGAATATATATCTGAAAATGATTAAAAAAGGAAATCTCTGATTGTATATATATGGTTACAGAATAAAATCTTTTAAAAATCTATGGAACCATACTATACAAACAGTGAACCCTAAGTTAAATCATGGACTTTAGTTAATAGGACAATTATTAAAATGTGCTATCAAAAATAATATTAGTGAGAGGTGGCACTTACTGAGCAAGTCGACTGCTGCAACAAATCGACACCAAGCAACTTCATTTTCTTCCTGAGTACACTCAAAGGCTGTATTTTCAAAATGTTTTGCATTGAGGGAGGGCCATGAAACAAGTGCTATACAATGGCTGTGGTTAGAAGTGAGAAGTGACATCCATTTCCAGGGCTTGCTCAATTGGTGGGGGGTGGGGGGCTTCCATGTAAAATCTTCCTTTCTCATCCTTTTCCATCCTTTTCTGTAGTGATCTTCTAAGATCTCTAGACCACATATTATGAATGGTGATGTGAAAAGTGAAAAAAGGACTTTCAACATATTGGGATACCAGGTAAAATTTCATTTAAACAAATGATTAAGCAGCTTTAAAAAGCAGAGTTTGAAAATTAGCTGAAATGGATAAAAACACTAGACTAAGAGGCTGAGAAGCCATAATGTAACCCTGTGCAACTCACATTAGCCTCAACTCCTATGTGTGAAATTTTAAAATTGGAGGGAGGGTAGGGTGATGGGGAGGGAGAGCTGGCTCAGTGGGGTTTAGAGACAATTATATCGTGCAATACTTTTCACCATATTATACTGCTTTTCTCAGTTCATTTCATATTTTCTCTCAATTTCTTTTCAACCCTGATAATTATAATATTTCATCTGAGAACTATGAAAATACAAAATATTACTTGTTGGAAATTGGGATAAATTTGAGGTATTCATTTATACAAATCTTTTGTAAACCGAATGAAACTTAGAAGCATCTAGCCCACATGTGAGCAGGGATCCTCCAGGGCTCACCAGGTGGGGTTTGGCTTCTCGATCTACCAACTGGGATGTTTCCACTCCAGCCATTGTTCTGTAGTTCTCGATGTCCTGTTGCATTTCCATGTGCTCAGGGTTGGCCATGAAAAAGGTGTGGGCTGCTTCCACTGCTTTTTCCAGCTGGTTAAGCTAGGGAGATAAAAAGAACCAAATGAAGGCAACTATTTCCAAACAGCATTCAGATAAATAAAGTGATTAGTCCACGGTCCCACAGCTTGAAAGTGGCCAGATTAGGATGCCAGTTCATATTCACTGTACTAAACCTCTGTGCTCAAATACCAGGAGGCTAATAAACCATTTCTAAAGTTTTATGTGGATGTTCTGGCTTTGATGAAAATGAATAAAATAATTTTGTTCTAAATTCATTCTGTCCCCCTTCTTTTCTAAGCCATCTGTATTTTCCAGAAAATTGAATCTAGATGCCTCTGTTTGTTTTATTATGAATCAAAATATAGAGCTGCCAGAGATGTGCCCCCTCCAAACCAAACTAAAGTTTTCAACATTTGAAAATTTTTTTCTTTTGTTGTTGTTGCTCATTTTGCAGTTCATCCTGAGCTAGTATAATCCAACCACGACTTTCCAAAGGTTGGGACTGGGCATATATGTCCCCACCACTAAACTTGTTATCAGGTTTTAGGAAGTAAAAAAAAAAACACATGGAAGTATTCAAATATTCCAGTACATAAAAGATGCTAAATGCAGTGCATAAAATGCTCTACCTTACTCATTTGATTGAGATATTTGATTCTCAACTTTGATTCTCATTAATAAAATGGAGTATTTTAATAACTACTATATGAGACTATAAATCTGCCCCAAAAGCATTTAATATACCACTCTTTATGAAACAAGAAATGATACATTTTTAACAAAATGGAATTAAATTTACTCAATTGAAGATATTTTGACAAATGCTTTAGACATGAAGAATGCCTACAGACCCCATATCAGATATATCTGAATGAATATTCACATTGGTAATTTTTTTCTTGATGAAATTCAAAGTATGTTGCATCTGTTTTAAAGTATGAAAAAATGAAAACTTATTATGTTGAACCACTAACTATTAAATCACAGAACAGTAGATGAGGCTTAAGTAGGACTGCTTTTAGATAGTCTCACCACTCAAGTATCACTAATAAACAGAAAGAATATGTTCACGGGTCCCCAGTCATTGCACTCTGGAAATACATAAAGAATTGTAGCCTTCACTACAAAAAAAAATGTACACTACTCTATTTCAAGGCTTGGCATGTTAGGTTTTAATAGTAATAGTAATTATAAAACCTTCTCATTTATAACCCTTTAATATATAAACTCTTGGCTATTGACTTTTCTTCCATTAAAGCCTGCTTGAAATGAGGTTTGCCCATCAACTTTTATATTTGTCCTCAACTCTGTGCTCCCACATTTATTTTGGCTGTTAACCTTAATAAGGTTGGATCTGGTTTCTTTCTCAATTTCAATTTTTTCTATTTCTCATGTGGCAATTCAGATAAATATGCATTGTATGGACATCTACATAGTGACAAATATATAGGTATAGGAAAAAGAATGGGTTCTAAATTGTTTGTGTATCTGCACTCATTGGCAAGTGATCCTGGAAAAATTCATTTAGACATTTGTGTTCAGTTCCCTCTTATGAGAAAAATGCCGATAAAATCCCACACAATCTACTACCTTATAGGGATTTTGGAAGGATTTAGTTGTGTAATGCATATGAATATGCTTCAGAAATTACTAAAGAAATAAGCAACAGTATATAATTATAAATGATCTTACATTTCAAGGATGTGAGTATACTCCCATTAATGAGAGGTAGAGTTTATAGCTTCCATGAACACACAATTTAAGGATATAGTAAAGTATTTGTGGTGGTTGAAAATTTTTTTTTCAGTTGAAAGACAAACTAAGTTATGAACAAGACAGATTAGCACTAGTGTACTGTGTTCTATAGCATCAGTCATTAAAGCTGATGGAACACAAAAATTGATGTTCTTCACTTTCTTATCTCATGCCTTTCCTTAGTCCATTTCAATGACCTGGAATCCTTAGTTGCTCTACCATTCCTTACTGAAAACAAACCTATTCTATAAGACCAAGCTTAAATCCTGCCTTCTCTAAAAGACCTTTCCCCAGCCCTCTAGCTATAATCAAGAACTGCAATGCCATCTTATCCCTTATGTATTTACTGACACTTATTATACTCTGCTGTATACTATATCCATCTGTGTATATTTGTTTCTCCCAGTAGAGTCCTCTGAGGACCAGGACTACATGGCTTATTTATCTTTTTATTTTTCATTTACTTTACATAAAGATGATTTCTATGATATAGTTAAGAAAAGAGAGGGAGAAAATCTTCCAAGTTAATCTTGTACATACAAAAAGGTATATAACATGTGAGGGTGTGTCATAAGTTCTAAATTATTAAAAAGAGGTAAGTTTAATACACACATTTCTGCTGTCTAGTATTATGCATTGAGAATTTCCAATACTGGTTATTACAAATGAATGGAATTCAGTGGTTCTTGAAAACCGTCAGTCAATGTTGACTCCCTGCTTCTTTTCCTTAAATTTGACCGCAGTGGCTTTTTGCTTTATTTAGTGTTTTCCCCCTTTTATAACTCAATCATCTTCTCCAATATAAATACAAAGAGATTCCATGACTTACGGTTAAGCCATAAAAGTCCTTCACGAACTGACCATGATGTTTACATTACTGTGAGCCACTTCAGGAAACTAGAATTGGCTGCCAGAGTCTACACAATAGGTCACTGCTTTAACTGGCAGTCTGATATCTCTGTGCTCTATTTTGGAAATTAGCTATACATCTGAAGTGGCAGGAGAACATGTGTGTGTAACATGTAAGGCCATATTGGATTGGGCTTTCAGAAGTCTTGTAGGTAATGGATTTCAGCTACTCCACTGAAACAAACCATAAACAAACTGTATTTAAAGGCTCCAAACTGGACCTAAAATGACAAATTACAGGAGAGGGTAATTCTAATGTAAGAGTAACTATACATTAGAAAAATTAATTATGAAACAAGGAATAATTGAAGAAGGGGGAATGAATTGACAATAAGATGAAACTTTCAAAAGAGGCAACTGCCCCCTCTGAAATATGAGAAAAATTGGTAGGAAATGCCTTCCAGAAGTACTGGGTCATTTCATCTCAGGGTATGAAGAGCTAAGGAAACATTTTCCCCTGCCAACCCAGAAGCACAACGGTATGTGGCAGTCATACTACATGGAAAAAGAAATGAACACTGACTAAATCAACACCCTACTAACATTCAGAGTTTTCTGTCCTTGAACTGGTGAGTGAATGGAACTCCTCTGACACCAAATCATTTCCATAGCCAACAGTAAAGAAGGCATTGCTAAAGCACATGCTAACTGCTCCAAACCTTCAGTAGCTGCCCAATGCCCACAAAAAAGATTCTTGAAACTCTGCATCATGATATTCAAGAAGCTTAAGTTTTTGGCCTCAGCCTATCTTTGTAGCATAACTTCCTCCTTTATGCCATTATGCAAACTTATCCCTGCAAACTGGGTAAATTTTATGTCTCCTCATCATTTCCCTATTCAAGAAAACACACATAGGCCTAGTATTCAAATTAAAACCAACTTCTTTATTTCACTCATTCACTTACTCAGGAAATATTTATCTTGTACCAGTTCTGTGCCAGGCACTATGATATTCAGTGATAATTAATACCTAAAAGGTCAAGACAAGATCTTTGTTTTCTTGGTGCTTACATTTTCCAGGAGGGCACAGACAAATCTCAAGTAAATAAGTACAGAATACTATTTCAGATTATGATAACTACTATGAAAAAATAAATGACATCATCATCAGCACTGGCATGAGAAGGGGTGGGAAGAGATCTCTAACTTCAAGTACTATGTTCTTTGTATCAAACTTTCGGACTTTATGGGCAAGCACATTTTTTTAAAAGCACATGTGTAGGAGGAACTCACACAGAGTTGCCTAATTTTATTTTGCTAAGTAAAACATCAATAAAAGAATAGTTGCATGAAATAAGTAATCTCAAATTTTAAAACATGAATTAATTTACCATTACGAAAAATTTATTGCATTATCCTTATTTTTCTCACTTTGCCATTAGACCACTGAAAACTTTGAAATTGCACCAGTATTTGTATTAAGTGTGGGAGCTATTGCCATATACCAGACTGAAGCTGATTTCAAAATCTGCCTGGGTTTTAATGTCTATGAATATTAAAAACGGAAGTATATTTATAAATTTTCTTAGCAGATTAAGTGCTCATTGAAAATGGGTTTCAATAATGATTATTCAAATCCTTGTAGAAATAATGTGCTCAAAGGACACCTGTTATCATCTATTAACTGATTTTATAAATAATAACTTTTAAAAGTGTTCAATAACACAATGTACTAACTTTTTCCCTTTCTTCTCTATTCCCTCTGTTACTTTCTCCTCTTCAGCATTTTGCTCATCCTTGCTATGGCAATATTCTCAATTCAGAAGACAGACACATAGCACAAAAGAGGAAAAAAATCTAAAACTTCCAAGTGTAGGGAAAATATACAAGTTCCCTTTCTATTGAATTAGGAAAAATATAAAGCTCAAATGTTTTGAATATATAATTGAGACCATCTTGTGAGACATGCAGCAAAAGAAAGGGGCTCATTCTTAAGCACATTAAAGTATGTAAAAACCTCTGTGTACTTCTGAAATTGAATATTTTTTATATTTCTTCTGAAGGCCTTTTTAAAAGCATCAAGCCTGAGTTAAGTAATTTCTATTGTTCTACTGAAACGTGATTTTCAATAAATTAGGAAATTCTTTGTCTATTTTTGCCACCCTAACTTTGGGAATTCATATAACACCATGCATTACATTTTGATGAAGTGCTATACTTTTTGCTTCACCTCTTTAGTTAAGTTTCACAAGATAGCAACTTTATGAATCTTTAACCCCACATCACGTTTCTTATCAACTGGAAAGCATTTTACTAGACACAAAAAACTTACTATTTCTAAGTCACAGCAGAATTTTAAAATTTTACCTAGTACTATATACTACACAGGCTGGAGAAGAAAGAAGTTACAAGATTATAGCATGTACATCATGCTAAACAATAAAATTTCATGGGTTAAAAACTTTATACTTCCTTTGATGGAGGTAGAACATTTTGTTATAATAGTAACCCCACACGTATTTATAAATGGTTCAGCACTTGTTAAAGTCTACAAATTTACCTCAAATTTTTGTCACCCCAATAGTATTTTCCTTCACAAAACCAAATAAATAAATAAATAAATAAATAGTTAAAATAAATTGAACAAAATAGTAAAAGAGTACTCAAAGAATCATGAAAATTTGAAACAAAATTTGGAAACTGTTTGACCTACAGAATTAAACTAAATCCTGGAAAATAGTATTTCAGATGTCAAGAGGGGCTATTTAATGAGAATTCTTTCTTATTTTAGGAAATTCCTAAACATTGCCATATAATACTCTCAGATTTTTAGAGAGTCAATAAAAAATAGCTATATGCAAAGCAACTTAGCATTCTTTTTTCACAATTATTGGTGATAAGACCATCATTAATAGGATTAATATAACTTGTAAAAAAGACATGCTATATTACTTTTATAATTCAGTTACAGGGAAACAAAGTGGTTTCTCTTGGCAAATTTGTAAGATTGATTTTGCCAAGCATTAAAGGACTACATAATAAATTATTTTGTCCATCTTGGCTTGACTACTAGGAAGCTCAAAACTAAATTTTTATTCTCATTAACAATAACTATAATATGCTAATACATCAAATGGAAACTGGTATATTTCCCTGTTTTCTTAGATTTTTTTTTGGTTTCATTTCCATTTTAAAATCAAATTATGTAAAAAATAGTTACTTTAATAAGGTAATTCAGTTATTTTAGACGTGGTCATGGTATAATTTATTAAAAAGATATAGTCTTATAGTAAGGGAAATTTCTAGTAAATGTATTTAATTCTTTCCTACATCTCAATTTAAAAATTTTAGGAATTTCCAGCTTTAAAGAACACATCAATGTTAGGTATTCATGCTATTGTAGAAAACTAGCTTAACTTTGCATTTATGGAACCTTGGTCTAAAATGTAGTCATGGTTATAAGTAAATATTTACAGCTTTCAAATGCTTTTTTGTAAGAATTAGATGGGAAATGGCATTTCTAAGGAATATAATTTCCTCCATGGAGTAACTTGGAAAAGAAGAATATGCCTTTTTAAAGAACTTTTTTTTTGCCAAATTGCTTATACTCTTTCTTGAAATTACTCGTGGTTCTGTGCTTGATTACTACTCTTTCTAAACACTCTAGTAAAGTTCTAATCTGATGTTTACATTTTAATGCTGAACGCTAATGGTAAAGAGCAGTTGTCAAATGAAGCTACCCTTCTGAGCTAAGCTGAACAAGAGATTCCATTAGCTAAGTTTGCTAGAAAGTTTCCCATCTAAATACAAACCATCTTTCTAGGTAAGGAAAACACTAAAGTGAAGAAGTAAAAGGTCTGAACAGGTTATTTAAGATTAGAAACTGTTTAAAACAAAAAGTCCCTGATGTTTTTGGAAAAATCATTCAATGTATTAAATATTAGCAAAAAAATAAGTGCCTGCTTAATTGAAAAAAAATCCCTCAAGCTGTTTGTGTCTTGTCTAAGGTCCTAACAAGAGAATAGCCAAGACTTGGGTGCTTGCTGGGCAAGAGAAGAAAGTACTATCTTAGCAATGGAATGTGGGCAAGTCAAATCTGCCATGAATGGGAAATTAACATGCACGGTTTATTGGTATGGTACTGTTGTTTTGGTTCTAAACTGTTAGGACAGGGTAAGACTGAACAGCTGGGCAGGGATCTTAACCTCTGCAGTGTTTGTCCAGAATTCTCTGTTAATAGTGTCAGAAAATGACTAATATTTACTATAAAGAGGGATTGGACCAAGACTTTCTGACATTTGCTTCCTGCTACTGTTTGTGTAAACAAAGCTTTAAGCTCCTCCATTTATTTTGAAGGTAGATGTTACTCATTGCATACTCCAGTTTTGCCACTGCTCTGTGACTGTTGTGGCAGTCATCATTTAACACGTAAAGAATCTTATTCATGATAGATTTTAAAATATAAATCCAGTGTTCCTCTAGGCAAAGTCAGAAATGTATTCCTCTCTCACATGACTTCCATATTATGGGCATGAGCTTGTCCAAAAGACTGCTCCTTAGAAGAAGAATTTACCTTTCTACATTTTTGTATTGCTTACAAAGCACTTTACAATACCACTAACAAAAAAAAAGTAATAAAATGTCATTTATTGAATCTCTGCTAAGCATGGTCCCTATGTTGGACTATTGCAAATTTGTTAATATCATTTCTTATTTGAAGCAACGGAGGATTGGAGAGAGGCAGTTAAGTAATTTCTTTCAAAGCCGCATAGGTACCAGTTAGTAAAGCTTGAATTTGAACTCACATTTAACTCCAAAACTATGCTTTAATAATCCTATTTGAGATAGAGCCCTGGGGGTACTCAGGATCCCTAAGTCTTCAGCACAGCCGCCTACGTGACTTAGGTATATGTTAAAGGTTAACAACCTTCCCCAGAATGCATAAATGTTATCATAAACTATAATTTTCCCAAAGCAGTAAACATTCTTGGTAAATGTCCTTCTTAAAAGCATAGTGAAAACATCATCACACCCCATGTGTATGCTTCAGGTGACCCTTGCAGGAACTTTGTTCTCATACCCTATGGAATGTACTTTATCTGAGACCCCTTATATCACCCTTCATTTACCCTGTCTCTTTGCAGGGTGCTAACTTCATTAAGTCTTTGATCGGCCACCATCCAAGATTCTCTCCTGTCCATAAGCCTCAATAAACTTATGCCTGACTAAATACCAGGTATGTTCTTTGGTCTTGGACCCTCACCAACTTGTGCCCTTCCGAAGTTGGGTGATAACAAGCCAGCTTCTGAACACAGATATAAGGCTAAAATCAGTGTCTTTATAGCTTCAGCAATCTCTTAGGAACACTAGATCAGATAATTTTTTCTAATGAAAAAGTATATTATCATGTACTGAGTAGACAGGTATTTTCATCCACATTTGAAATATGAGACAACCGATGGTTACAGTTACGATTAAGTCACCTGCTCTGAGTTTCCACTTAGAAAAGGCAGAGCTGGGTAGAAATGAGGTCACAGATCTACAGGGACTCCTGAGTTGACTAAGCTTTTTTCTACTGATGAGGAATCCAAAGTTCAAAGAGAGTAAGGAATTTTCCCAAGATCACCTTAAAAGTATTTAAAGTTGGACTTGTATGTCCTTTGGTTCACATTCTCTGTTCAGAGCAAAAAATTTAAAGATCATCCCCCATTTTGGAAAGCCATGTATTATTATTTACCAGAAATAAATGTTCCTCAAAACTGATTTAAATCCCAGGTAGGTTGCTAAGATATCAGGAATGTAAAATTCTTCAGGAAGCAAAGAGATAAACTCCTAATTCTCTCTATGGTTCAGGGCAGAAGGAGTTGATCATTATTAACAAAGGCACATTATGATAGAAACAATGATTTACAGCAGCAAGTAAAACCTTGTGCTGAGAAAGACTGAGCAGCCCTTAACGAACTTCACGGTATAAAAATAAATCTTGTTGTGCTAACCATTGACTCCTGCTTTGTTTCTGCCTGGTTTTCATTATGATGAATTGAGATGAATGTTGTCTTTCCCTAGTGACCCATTAAGAAAGTTCTAGCTGGCCACCATATCACTGGAGCCAACAGCCAGCTCCCTAATTGCTCACTACCAGTGTTATGTCTCTGCAGTCATTAGCAGCCAGGTCACAGTTTTTTCACTAACTGTACAATGTTGCAATCATTTGAATTTATTTGACAAATATGATAGCAAAATGGCAATTTAACTATAGATAGGGGCTTTCTGCTTCTAAGATACTGCTTAAAAATCAGCAGTGACATAGTTTAATATAGACCAGGAATTAATTTTTCTGCTTTTGACAATATGAGAAGACATTTCAAAAGTTTTTTCTCTAGTGCATTTGCACCACTGCTATGTGAAATAACACAACAGCAGGCATAAAATGCATATCATAGGTGAGAAGTGGGAGGCCCAGGGACTGGGAATCAAAGTGTGGGCTTGTTTCCTTTTTTTCCCCATAAGTATTCATGCTTCTGGAATGGATTGCAGATGGAGGCTTGTGTGCCAGGGAAGAGAGAAATAAATTAGTCCTTGCCCTGTTAAAAATTATAACATTTTTACAACAACTTCAGAGACAGATATTGATGACTTGGGAATGACTTTAGGGTTTAGTAAGAAACAGATAAATTCTGTCGTTTCAATTTATAAAGTATTTTGACTACTTTCCATTTTGTGTTTAAAAACCAAATTTAACATTTCACCCAAATCACTCCACTTGAGAAATGCAGGAAAAACAAACAAGCAAATTGAAAGTTTTTCCATTTGTGTCTTTTTGGTATAAATATGCCACATTTCTCTGTGAAATGGGAACTCTCTTGGCCTTTACAGGTATGGGGAAATTTACTTCAAAAAGTATTTCAAAACACTACAGTTCTGTAAAGAAACACACTATGGCTGCAAATTAAAGGGAGTTTCACAACAAAGACCCCTCCTGGAGGGAACTTCAAGAAGCAATGAAGGTCCCTCCAGGTATTTTACCCATCAAGCTAACTAATGGCTGCTATCAGCCTAACAAGCTACATGGTCTTATTAAAGAGGTGATTTTGATGGTGGGGTTCTTTCAACATTTCATAAATTCCAATAGAATCGCTCTTGCACTTTGTTTAAAAGCATTCAGTAAGAGCATAATCTTTAGGCTGTATAGTACATGTAATATTGTTGCCATGTAAGCAGATTAAATAAAAACCTAGATATTTTCTCTGTTCCTCAGTCAACAGACCACACTGGAAAGAAGGTTCCAATCTACCTGAATTTCTGAGACTAAATACATCAGGTAGCATCAATTTTTCTGTTACTCTTGTGGCATGCACAGATGTTATAAACACTAACTTCTGTTAGCCATAGGGATGGGGGGCTAGGAAAGCCTTTTAAATCATATAGTCCCACTGCTTCATTTTCCAGATGGAGAAAGGATTTGCCCAGAAAATTAATGGCAAAAGTATGGTTAGAATTGGCATCTTTTATTAAAACATTCACAAACACACAATTGGGATCTCAGTCACTGTTATCTAAAAACGTGTGTATAATGTGCATACATATTTACCTGGCCCATGTTTTTGCTAATCACCTCTGCCATAGAAAGAATTGTTATACATGACAGACATCTAGAGATGGAAAATAAATGTGACATGATCCCTTACTTTTTAAGCACAGGCCAGTTGCACTAGAAGACATATGCAAACTATTAACATTAAGACATAAGGTTTTAGAGGACTAGAGCTCAGAATGAGTAGCAAGCAACACAGAGCTGTCAAAATTGGGAGAGATGTGAAATCATAGTACCCAGGAAAGTTCAGGCCTCATTGAGAAAGTGAGATTGGAGTGGGGTCTTGAAGAACAGAAAACATAGGGATGTCTCAGATGCAGAACAGCGTGAGTAAGGAGAAATAAGAATGACTCAGATGTGTTTGAAGAATAGTACTTAGGCTGATCTGGCTCATGAAAAAAGTCTGGTTTACACAATAATGGAAAATAATGTTGAAAATGCTTGAATTACTGGGTTCTTTGGTCATCGTCCTTAAGTATTTTGATTTGTATTCTTGGAAAAAGGGAAGCAAATGTATCTATGCATATATCTATATATACCTGTATGTGATTATATTAGGAAAATCTGCTGTGTCTCAATCCAAAAGGATTTATGAAAAAACTAAGATATTGAGGTAGTTATGGAAGACTTTTCATTTGTCAGTGGGAAGAATGGCATGTGAGTAGAGGAATATGTTCAACATGATATTTTCCATGTTGTGGAAAGGTTAGCCTGATTATTGGAGGATGAATTGGGAGTAAGAGGATCCTGGAGAAGAAGCAAATTTCTTGACAAGCTATTCTCACATAAAGGCAAAGAAGTTAGTTGGTCAAAATAAAGGAAGATATGAAGGGCATCTTTAAAATTTCAAAGCCAGTCAACTAGAAGTATGGTGGTAACAGCAATGAAAATTAGAATGCTTTTTATATTGTTACTAATTTTTGGCTGAGGGTTGGGGGTAAATAACTATGTTCTTTCAGGCTAGATGTGTTTGATATTATGGGAAGACATCCAAAGGAAGACATCTTCTCAGCACTGAAGAAACTTGCCTGGAGAGTTGGTTGATAGGGTGCTGGGCAAGGTCTTCCCTTGAAGCACACTTTAGATCTTTGGCCCAGAGAAAGCCAGAAGAAATTCCCAGAATGGGGGGTAATCTATTATAAATGACTCAGTAAAACCCAAAATAGGAAAAAAGTCTCTAATTTTTATTCAACATTTACCTTGTTAGAAGTATAATTTGCTGAAAGTTTAGGGGACTTATAAAAACTGCTTCTGTAATTAATTAAGCATAAGGTAAATTGTATTAAGAGTTAAACATATTTCTTTAGGATATGACTTTTAGATTCTTCAATATGTTGCTGTAATAGCTCATCTCCATGAAAAGGATATTGTATTATACATTTCCAAAATCTTTTGACCAAACAACCTTCCTCCCTGCTTCAGAGTGGTTCAAAAGACTAATCAGGGAAGTAAATGTGGGTCAAGTGATTTAGCTCCTGCATACCACATGGGATGTCCTGGATTCGGTTCCTGGTGCCTCCTGGAGAAGATGAGCAAGACAATGAGCTGGTGCAATGACAGTGAGTTACTAATAGAAATGGTATGCATTCCCCAACATTAAGGCATGCAGCCTGGATTAAACCTTTGGCTCATGCAGCCAAGCTGACTGAGAGGGGACAGATATCTTCCTCCCTGGGAAAAGGGATGGGAGAGAGTGGTTTTTCTTTAGTGAATTTGGCCAGCAGAACCCACTTGGACTCTCATCCCTGACAGACCAGAATAACGGACAAGCAGAAGTTGAAACAGACACCTCTGTGGAAAAATTCATTGATGAGTGCAATCTGCTGGTCACCTGGAAAACTGCAGGAGAAAAACTGTTTTTAGGTCTCTCCTGTCCTGAACACCCCTGAACATCTGCACCACATTAGTGCAAAATCAATCACTGGCTTGATTTTTTTTTATATCCCCCTCCTTTGTGGCTTTTTGTGTGTGTGTGTGTGCTGTCTGCTCTCTGTGTCCATTCACTGTGCATTCCTCTGTGTCTGTATTTATTTCCCCTCCCCCCTTGTGGCTTGCTTGCTGTCTGCTCTCTGTGTCCATTCATTGTGCGCTGTTCTGTGTTTTGCATGTCTCCCTTTTTTGTTGCATCACCTTGCTGAGTTGGTGCTCTGTGGCATCTGAGGGCCGGGTGGCACTCTGCAGTGTCTGTGGGTGAGCCTGTCTTCACAAGGAGGCACCGGGACACAAACCCAGGGCCTCCCATATGGTAGACGGGAGCCCAACTGATTGAGCCACAGCCACTTCCCACTGACCTGATTTTGATAAATTAAGTGAGGGAATTTCAAAGACTCAGAATAAGTTAAACCCAAAATCAAAGAAAAGCCATAAAAAAAAACAACAACAAAAACCATGAGGCAAGAGAGAGAAAATGACCATCACAGTAAATTCACCAACATGTTCAGATGCCTAAACATCACAAAATGTTACAAGCCATCTTAAGAAACAGGAAGATAGGGCCCATTTGAAGGAAAAAATGAAATATCCTGATGAGATACAGGATTCAAGATAACTGATCAATGATAATCACACAAATCTCCTAAATCAATTCAAAGAGTTGAAGTAAAACATGATTAAAGAGGTAATCATGATTAAAGAGTAATTAAGAACACACTAATGTATGAACAAGGACTCAGGGAAATGATGACAAAACAAAATGCAAAACATATGAGCTATTAGTTTCCCTGAAGGGGAAGAGAATGGAAAAAGGGCAGAAGAATATGAGGAAAAAATGTACAAAAACTTCCCAACCCTTATGTAAAAAAGGACAACACATCTGTAGCCATTTAATATTATTGATGAATTCCAAAAAGAAATATTGAATTATGTTTGTGAACTGATCTTTTCCTCTGGGCATATTAAATTATATTGGATTCATAGGTTTACTTGATTAAGTAATTAAGTAAACCTCTTTTGCCAGTAGGGTGTTTAGTCCTCACCTTTTGGTGGGTGGGGACTCACAGATAAAAGGCATGGTAAAGGACAGAGCTAAGGGTTTTTGATGTTGGAGGTTGATGCTGAACCTGGAGCCCCAGGGAGAGAGACAGAGCCGTTTGCCTGATAGTCTATAGCTGACCTTGTGGAGAGAGGCAAAGCCTAGAGAGCCTCATAGGCTACAGCTGATCTTGTGGAGAAAACAGAAGAGCTGAGCCCAGAGGAACGCAGGAAGCCTGAACCCTAGCAGACATCGGCAACCATCTTGCTCCAATATGTGCAAACAGATTTTGGTGAGGGAAATAACTTATACTTTATGGCCTGGTATCTGTAAACTCCCACCCCAGATAAATACCCTTTATGAAAACCAACCAATTTCTGGTGTTTTGCATCAGCACCCCTTTAGCTGACTAATATAGCATCCCAAAGAGAATAAACCTGAATAGAGATATTCCAAAATACCTATTACTCAGAAAGACAAAAACCAGAGATAAAGAGAGAATTCTGAAAGCAGCACGAGAAAATCAAAGCATACAAGAGAACTCCAATAAGATTAAGTGCCAACCTCTCATCAGAGAGCATGGAGGTGAGAAGAAAGTGGTATGATGCATTTAAGATACTGGAAGAGAAAAACTGCCAGCCAAGAATTCTGTATCAAGCAAAAGTGTACTACAAATATGAGAGTGAGTTTAAAGTCCTCAGAGACAAACAGACATTGAGAGAGTATGTTACCAAAAGAGCAGACTTATAAGAGATACTAAAGAGAGGGCTGCAGCATGAAAGGAAAAAAACAATGGTGAGAGACTTGGAGAAGAGTGTAGAA
Organism: Dasypus novemcinctus; assembly: GCF_030445035.2. NCBI lineage: Eukaryota > Metazoa > Chordata > Mammalia > Cingulata > Dasypodidae > Dasypus > Dasypus novemcinctus. The sequence goes on from NC_080676.1 coordinate 65,214,954, forward strand.
ATGAAGATTATTAGGAAGGGTAAATTAAAGAGTAAAAAGTCAGACAATAGTAAGACATGACAATAGAAAGCCAAAGGATAAAAAGGAAGAAGTAATAACATTGAATGTTAATGGAATGAATTCCCCAATCAAAAGACACAGACTGGCAAAATGGATAATATATATATATATATGTATATGTGTGTGTGTGTATATATATATGTATACGTGTATATATAGCCATTTATATGCTATCTACAAGAGACTCATCTCAGTTTTAAGGCTACAACCAGGTTGAAAGTGAAAGTTTGGAAAAAGATATTCCAGGCAAATAGTAACCAAAAAAGATCTGGAACAGTGATACTAATATTGGACAAAATATATTTTAAAAACAAAATTGCTATAAGAGATTAAGAAGGTCATTATATATTAATAAGAGGAGCAATTCATCAAGAAGGAATAACTATAACAAGTATTTACTTACCTAACCTGGACGCCCCTAGAAACATTTGGCACACAGTGGCAAAACTAAAGGGAGAAAAAGATGTTTCTACAGTAATAGTTGGAGACATCAATCCAGAACTCTTGGCATTGGATAGAACATCTGGACAGAGGATCAATAAGGAAACAGAGAGCTTGAATAATGTGATAAGTGACCTAGACCTAACAGACAATTATAGAGCATTACACCCCAAAACAGAAGGATATACATTCTTTTCAAGTGCTCATGGATGCTACTCGAGGGTAGAAAACACACTGGGTCACAAGATAGTTCTCAATAAATCTAAAAAAATTGCAATTATACAAAACATTTTCTATGATCATAACAGAATGAAGCTGGAAATCAATAACAGACAGAAAAATTGGAAATTCACAAATATATGGAGATTAAATAACATACTTTACAGACGCAGTGGGTCAAAGAAGAAATTTTGAGAGAAATCAATAAATATCTCAAAACAAATGAAAATGAAAATATAACATATCAGAAGCTAACAGATATATAGTGAAGGCAGTGCTGACAGAGAAATTTATGAGCCCTCAATGCTAACATTAAAAAAGAAGAAAGAGCTAAAATCGAAACTTAACTGCATACCTGGAGGAACTAGAAAAAGAAAAGCAAACTAATCCCAAGCCAAGCTGAAGGAAAGAAATAATAAAGATGAGAACAACAACAACAAAAATACCCAAGAGTGAATCAACAAAACCAAAAGTTGGTCCTTGGAAAAGATCAACAAAATTGATAATCCCTTAGCTAGACTGACAAAGAATAAAAGAGATAAGATGAAAATAAAGAAAATCAGAAATGAGAGAGTATATTACCACTGACCTACAGAAATGAGAGAGCTCATAGAGGATACTAAAGAACAACTGCATGGCAACAACCTAGAAGATGTAGACAAGATGCCCAAATTTGTAGAAACACATGGACAACCTACCCCAACCTAAAATAACTAGAACACCTCAATGAACAAATCACAAGAGAATGAAACAGTCATCAAAGACCACCCAAAGATGAAAATCCCAGTACCAGATGGCTTCTCAGATGAATTCTACCAATTATTCAAAGACAATCTAATACCAGTCTTGCTCAAGCTCTTCCAAAAAATTGAATAGGAAGAAATGCTACCAAACCCATTCAGGTAAAGATACTAAGAAAAAAGAAAATTACAGAGTGATTTCCCTAATGAGTACAGGTGCAAAAACAATCAACAGAGTACTTGCAAACTGAATCCAAAAGCACATTAAAAGAATTATACACCGTCATCAAGTGGGTTTTTTCTCAGGTATATAAGGGTTTTTCAATACAAGAAAATCAATTAGTGTAATAAACCACATAAATAAATTGAAGGAAAAAAATCACATGGTCTTTTTGATAGATGCAGAAAGGCATTTTGACAAAATAGTCCTTTCTTGATAAAAAACATCCCAAAAGGTAGGAGGATAGAAGGAAGCTTTCTCAATATGGTAAAGTGCACATATGAAAAACCCACTGCTAGCATTGTATTCAGTGGTGAAAGACTGAAGTCCCTATTGCTTAGATCAGGAAAAAGACAAGGATGTCCACTGTCATTACTATTATTCAATACTCTTATTCAGTATTTTGCTAGAAGTTCTAGCTAGAGCAATTAGGCTAGATAAAGAAATAAAAGGCACCCAAATAGGTTAGGAAGAAGTAAAACTGTCATTATTTGCTGATGATATGATCCTATATCTAGAAAATCCTGAAACATTCATAACAAAGCTACTACAATTAATAGACATGTTTAGCAAAGTGGTGGGATACAAGATTAATATGCAAAAATCAATAGTATTTCTATACACTATTAATAAGCAATCTCAGGAGGAAATCAGAAAAAAATAACATTTATGATAGTGACTAAAAGAATCATATATTTAGGAATAAACTTAACCTAGGACAAAAAGGAACGGTATACAGAAAACTATGAAACATTGCTGAAAGAAACCAAAGAAGACTTAAATAAATGGAAGGGCATTCTGTGTTCATGGCCTGGAAGTCTAAATGTCATTAGGATATCAATTCTACCCAAATTGACTTACAGATTCAATGCAACCCACCCCCCCCCCCCAAATCCCAGTAACTTTTTTCAGAAATGGAAAAGCCAATTATCAAATTTATTTGAAAGGGCAAGTGACCCCAAACAGTCAAAAGATCTTTAAAAAGAAAAACAAATTTGGAGAATTCTCACTTCTGGTTTTTGAAGAATATTACTTAGCTACAGTGGTAAAAACAACATGAAACTGGAATAAAGATAGATTGACCAATGGAACTGATTCTAAAACTTAGAAATAGACCCTCACATTACAGTCAAGTGATTTCTGACAAAGCTATTAAGCCCACCCAGCTGGGCCAGAATAGTCTAATCAACAAATGGTACTGGGTGAACTGGATATGTATATCCAAAAGAAAGAAAAAGGACCTCTATATTACACTGTACACAAAAATTAACTCAAAATGGGTCAAAGCCCTAAATATAAAAACGATAACTACAAAACCCCTAGAAGAAAATGTAAGAAAACAACATCTTCAGGATCTGGTGGTTGGCATCAGTTTCTTAAACCTCACACCTGAAACATGAACTGGGAAAGAAAAAACAGATGAATGGGACCTCCTAGGAAGTAAACACTATTGTGCTTCAAATGACTTTGTTAAGAAGGTAAAAAAGCAGTTTCCAAAAATATTTGGAAACCACATATCCAGTAAGGGTTTGATCTCCATATTATATAAAGAGATCATACAATTCAACGATAAAAAGTCAAGCAACCCAATTAAAAATGGGCAAAAAACTTGAATAGACATTTCTCCCAAGAGGAAATACAGATGACCCAAAAGTACATGGAAAAATGTTCAACATCACTAGCTATTAGAGAAATGCAAATCAAAACTACCATGAGATACCAGTTCACACTTAATAGAATGGCCATTATTAAAAACAAAAACAAAAACAAAAAATACCCAGAAAACTGCAATTGCTGGAAAGGATGGGAGAAACAGGAACATTCTTTCACGGTGGGTGAGAATGTGAAATGTTGCAGCCTCTGTCGAAGATAGTTTGGCAGTATCTCAAGAAGCTGAATATAGAACTCACATATGACCCAACAATACCATTACTAGGAATATATTCAGAAGAACTAAAAGCAAGGATGCAAACTGACATTTGCACTGATGTTCATGGCAGTATTATTCACAATTGCTAAAATATGAAACCAGCCCAAATGTCCATCAACTGATGAATGGATAAATAAAATGTGGTATATACATACAATGGAATACTAATTCAGCTGTAAGAAGAAATGATATTGGGGTGTATATGACAAAATGGACAAACCTTGAGGATATTATTATGTTGAATGAAATACGCCAGACACAAAAGGACAAATATTGTATGGTTTCACTAATATGAACTAAATAGAATGAGTAAACTCATGGAGGTAAACTCTATAGTATAAGTTACTATGAAATAGAATGTAGGTTGAGAATGGGGGTTGATGCTTAATGTATATAGAATTATTAATAAGGTTACCTGTAAAAATGTGGAAATCAAAAGTGTGGATAGTAACACATTATAGTGAGTATAGTTAACACTGTTGATATATAAATGTGGTTGTGGCTGAAAGGGGTAGTCTTTCAAATGTCAATTGAAAGGTAAGTAGTATAATCTAGGAAATGTATAACATAGTGATACATTTGGTAGTGGATGAAGATCATGGTAGTGTAAATATAAGAATGCTCTTCTTTTACAAAATATTACAAATATGGTGAAACATGGGAAAATTACAAGTAATGTAAACTTATGGACAATAGTTAACAGTGATATTGTAATATTTTGCAGCAATGGCAAGAAGATATTATTTCAATTCTGAGGGACAACAAGCGTGGGGTATAAGGGAGTATGGGCTTTTTCCTTTTGGAGTAATGAAAACATTCTAAAATTGACTGAGGTGATGATAGCACAACTCTATAATGAAAAGGAGAACCACTGAGGGTACACTTTGTATGGAATGTACAAAGCATGGGACTGTATAACACTGGGAAGCCAGTGGTGGAAGATGAACTGATTAACAGGACAAATACGAGAACATTCATGAATGATAACAAATATATAATATTAATATAGGGTGTTAATGAAAGGGTGGGTTGGGAGAAAACACACTGAATTTAAGATATGGGGTATAATTAGTAGTAATATTTTGACAATACTCTTTCACAGTTTGTAACAAACGTTTCACAACAATGCAACATGTTGGTGTGGGGAGATGTTTGGGATCCTTATATGATGATATGCATGTTTGTTTTGTAAGTTCACAACTTACACTGTACACTTATTATTTATGTATTTTATGCATGAATGATATACTTCAATAAAATTTTATTTAAAAAAATTAGTGGCAGAAATATCTTTCTGTGTACCACCTAGAAGAAGCCACAGTAAATTTGCAAAGTGACTGCTAATGAGCATAGGAGAAAGCTACAGTATTGTGTCCAAATGAAGAGACTGGTTTGAATTGAACCACAGCCTAGAAAAATCATATCAAATAGACTGTGAAATTATATTCAGTGGTTAAAAAAACTCAGGGTTTCTGATTTCTATTTTGTACACACTGTGGGTTTACATTGGCTTCCTTTCCCTTGAAATGTTATACTGTGGCAGAATTTAGCAGCTGCATGCTTGGTCTGTCCTAAGAAAAGATTGCCGCTATGAACTTCCCACATATCAACTTTCATGTTCTCATTTTGTCTACATAGAGTATCATAAGCTATGTATTTCTAGAGTTCTCAAGGTTCAGGATACTCTAATTCTTCATCTAATTTTCCTTAACCAGCACTTAATAAAGGTCCATGCTGGATATGGGATGGGGGGAGAGGATGAGGGGGGGAATAGGACAAATAATTTAGGGTTGAATAAGGGATCATAAGAGAAGTAAAAGCAAATACTATAAGGATTTAAAATAAGAGAGAGCAATTCTGAATAGGTTCATTTGGATTTGGAAAGTCTTCAAGGAAATCTTTTCATGAAGATGACATTTGTAATGAACCTGGAAGAATGGGTGGGATTTCCACAGGCAGAGGTGTCAGGAAGGGCATTTCACCATGAGAAAGATACAGAGGAAACTTGCCATCCATTCAGGAAGGTGAGTTTATTGGGAAAACAAGTGTTGGGAATGGGATCTGGAGTAGCAGAGAACACTGAAAAATAGGTAGAAAAGAGCCAAATTGGGGTAAGATTTGAAAGCTAATTACATATTGTGTCATATTTTGGGGAGTACCATGAAGTTTTCAGAGTAATAGAGTGAATTGATTATTTTGAGACTCCCTTCCAGACACATCATCTGACTGGAGAAGAGAAATCCTAGGTTACTAAGTCACACCAGTAACATAGGGTGGTCTGTAGTGAGACAGCCAGATAAGATCAACTGTACTGAGGTCCAGGTGCCAGCATACTCCCAGTCCTTCCAGCCAAGTCTTACTTTGGCCTTCAGTCCTGAGAGTTATAAAGCCAGACAACATGCTTATGCTCCAAAAGTACAGTTGAAAGACAATGTCAATAAGATGCAACATTAGCATATTTCTCATTTCTAAAAAATCTACTTTCTGTTCATCTAAAGCATTTTCTATTTTGAAGACTCCATACCAAGCCTAATTTTAAGTCAGAGAGAAATCCTAACTAAGTCATTAAAATAAACACAATCTTCCATCTGGGATTTACCACCTCTACACTTCCTACCCAGAAGAACACGTAGTCCCATTATAAAACAATATGAGCAACATTTGTCCTTTTCATTTGAAAATATTCCCATGAGACATTAAAAGGATTCTCAATTGCCTCTATTTGAAGATGGTGAAACAGAGATTCTGTTACATTTCTATTAATCGTTTTCCCAGGCCAGCAGAGGAACTTACTATGGGAAAGAGTATATAAATTTGCAATTATTTATCTTGTGTTTTCCTTTTCTGGGAACTGAGAATGTTAAGAACATATAAGAATAAAGGGGAGATGAATTGGGGGAGGGGGGATCCAATTCCTAATCATCCTATTTCCAACTTAACATAATGGGAGCTAATAGCCAATACCTGAATATGAAAATATGCATATTTTCAAATGGAAGAATGTATGTATGTGTACACCTAAAACAAACAACAGTCTCTTAACACTTATTTTACAAAGACCTTTAAGTGAATTATCTCAAGTCATCCTTATATGTAGGTTGGATAGATATTAATATCCCAATTTCACAAATCAGAGAAATGAAGTTAGAGGACCAAGTAATAATAGTTGGTTCTATTTATAAAGTGATTAAATATACCAGAAATCTGAAATAAATGTCTTATGTATATTACCTTATTCTAAAACTGAAAATAACAATGAGTTTGGCATAATTACCTGAATTTTGCAGTTGAGAAAAAAAACAAATAACTAATAAATAACTGAATCTGACTTTAAACCAATCCTGCTCCAGAACCTTGGGCTCTTAATATCTCTGCTTTAGTCTCCCAAGTGGCACAGTTAATCAGTGACTAAATTATTCTAAATTTTAATTCAGTATTCTTTCCAACAAAACTGCCATGTGACATTGGCGACATTAGGAAAAAATAAAGTTCCAAGTGAAAATTAAAGTTCTTTTGTTTCCTATATAATTTCTTAGGACAAGACTAAACAAATTCAAGCAAATGAATATTTTCTTTTAGGAAAGCTGGCTGGACTTATACATCTGTTTTTATTTATGATACTTAAACATCCCATTTTGGTTTACTCTGTAAAAAGTTTGATCAAGATCCTCCTCCTCTAAGCATCTCATTTCATTTTATTGTAAACAAAGGGTTTCCTAATGCAAGAAAACTCCCAAAGGAAAGATAATTTTTGGTATTATTTTAATTAGCTGGCAAAGTTCCTGAAAAGTGCTGAAAACCCAGAATACCAAAGAACCAGATCAGGAAGGCTGCAGGAAAAGAGTCATTTTAATTTTGAGAAGTAGAATCTCTAAGTTGCCATAGAATTTTTTGAAGCAGAATCTGTAAGACTCTGGTCAGATAAAATTAAAAGACAAGTTTGCAAACACAGCGGATGGCCTAAATTATGGCACAATCATATGGTAGAATATTATATATCCACTGAAAATAATGAGGCTTACAAAGATGTTCATGATATACTCTTGAATGCAAAAGCAGTGTTGTATACATATGTATACAACAGTATGCATAGTGTGATTTCATTTACATCATATAAATTCATAAGGAAAATGCTATATAACAAATGTTCATCATAGTTATAACCAGGTGTAGGCAAGGGGCTTAATAAGGGATTTATGACTCCTGTGTGTAAGTGTGTGTGTGAGTGTGTGTATGAAGGACATGATATTTAAATGCACAGAAGGATACAGCAGTGCAGGACTTTTTTGTGAGCTTCTGCTCCCCTCAAGTTACTTACCACACTGCAGTCAGATTGATCTTTCTAAATGCATAGTTGATCTTATAGCTCTATGATTTAAAATTTTCAAAAGCTGCCCACTGATGTGAGGATAAAGTTCAAATTCCTTAGCATGACTCACAAGACCCTGACTGACTGGTGCTGGCCCATGTGCTCAGACTCACTTCTCACTGCTCATTATTCTCTCTTGCTTTCAAACAGAAATTGAATTGAGTTTTCAATTCAGTTCTACTGAATTTTTTCAGTTCCATCCACTCTCTCCTCTCTGAATTTACAGTGGTCTTCTTCTTTAAAAAGTCTCCTCTCAAATCTTTGCCTAATTATTTCTCACTCATCCATTAGTGATTAGATTAGACATCATTTCTCTGATATGCCTTCCCTTGAACAATCAAATCCCACATGCTCACATAGAACTCTGAATTTCTCCTTCATAGTATTATAATCATCTATTACTTTGTCCAAGTAGTCCATTGGTTCTCTAGGGACAAGTTCTAAACACCATGTTGACCAATATACAGAAGAAGATTAAGAGGTTTGCAAGTTAATAAAAAATGAACTCATTTGTAGAAAAGGAAAACTATCTTTTCTTTTTTAATTGGAAGACCTACTCAGTTCCCCCAGAACTGTGCCTTTGTGCCTTTCTGTGTTGGCTATTCCCAGTAACTCACCCTCCTTGGCACATCATGGACTCTCAGTAAGAACGTGATGAAAAGCAGTCATTAAGTATTCATTCATGAAACATTTCTTAAGAGCCTTCGATGTTGCCACTGTGGGCTAGTCACTAATTATATGTGCTAGACACAGGAGGCATTGTTGCTGCCTCAAGAGACTGTAGCATTGTAAGGGCTACAGCAAGTTAAAAATAAAAAACCAAAATGGAACAACAGGTAATTATCAGGTTATGAGTTAAGTGCAAAGAGAGGTTATGTGGCAGCACACAGGAGGACCATCTAACTCAAGCTGGGGTAGTATTTATTATATCACCAAAGTTTTCAAAAGCATAGCAGCTCTTTAAAAATTATAACACTCTCCTGATAGCTGTAGGACTCTCTGCTGAATAAAAAGATAGAAATAGGCAAATTTAATTAACTGAAAAGCATTTATTTGAATAAGCACAGACTTCAGTCAGCGGCTGGATAATGGAAATCGGCAGAACAAGAGGAACTTCCTGCCACGTGGGGTGGAGCAAGAGTGAGACATGTAAGAAGGAGAAAACAGATTTTCCTTGTAAATATTTCTCCTTAGGACTTCTGACATCCTTTAGGGAAATGATTATTTTAACAACCCTGCTTTGCCTGCTATTAGGTTTTCAAATATCTTTTCCAGGACCAGAGGGTAAGTGGAACAGTCTTGACTGCCAAATACCGATGGCTTGAAAATCCTCCACAAGGGACAAAAACAATTAAGATTCAATTAAATCATCACTTCATCATTTCTGCATATGAAGCATTGCACTGAAACCAAGAATTCAGTGCAAATTGGATTTCAGTAAATCTCTACTTTGATTCTATGTCTTCAACAGGAAAAAAATATGATGTGTTATCTTTCCTCCTCTCCCCAAGGAAAATATTCCTCTTGGAATTTACTGTCTGTGAGGGGGAGGGAAGAAAAAAAAACAACTTCTGATGGCAAAATATAGACAATGAATAGTTGATTTATGAGAATCATTTATTAATTACAGGTGAAGAATTAGAGAAACATTCATGAAGAATAAAATATGTGTGCTGTGGTTTGGATATGAATGGGTGCTCAGCAAAGATTAGTTAAACTAAAAGACTGAATGGATGAAAACCGATTTCAGGTCTTCAGGAGTTGGATTAATGTATTTTTTCTATTTTCTTATCATCAAAATTACTTTCTATTTTTATCCAAATAGTCTGATTCTTTTGTAGAAAGGGGACCACCAGGTTACTACTATATGAGAGAGTATAGCATTGGGGAGATAGCAGTAAGACTCCATAAAGGAGGAGACACTGGGATTAACCTGGAACAGATGGTCAGAGCCCAATAGCTGAAGATGGATAGAAAAGGGGATTTAGGTGAACTGAAGATGGGTACTGCAGCTGACCAAAGCAGCAGGGTGTCCTCAAAGCGTAAGCTCTTCACTGGGGAAGGAGCTCCAATTAGCTGCAGCTGAGGGTGACAATAGGTTAGGCTGAAGGGAAGGAGATAAATATTGTGAATGAACTTGAATGAACATAGAGACCAACTATGAGCCCACATCTTTTCCCCTCGTGGTAAAGTGAGGGGCTCACTGTCTTCTTTGCCATTCCCAGTGTCCTTGTGCTTTCTCCAGTGCCTTAGCCTTAGCCCCGGAGCCTTATATAACTATCACTCTGCTCTAGATTCCTCTTCTCAATAGATAGGATCATATTTTAAAGCTGATGTTCTCAGCACTGAAGAAACTTCCTTACTAGACTTGTGAGGAAAGAGGCAGTCACAGGTAATGATGAAAGTCTGGGATCAGGAGTCAGAAGACATGTTTACTAGTGCTGGCTTCCCTAGTGACTTGCTGAGTGACCTTAAGCAAGCATGGTGGTAGCTCTGAATTCACTTCTTCATCTGTAAAATGAAGGGGTTAAGGCAGGTTATCTTTAAGATGACTTTCAGTTTGCTACTTCTATGTATTTATTTATTTTTTAGAAGACTTACCTTATTTAATTACTTATTTCTCCCTACTCCCTGTTTGCACTTGCTATGTGCTGTGTCTTTTAGGAGGCACCGGACACTGAACCCGGGACCTCCGATGTGGGAGGGAGGTGCCTAATTGCTTGAGCCATCCCCATTCCCTGCTTTGTTGGGTCTCTCATTATGTTTTTTCTTCTTGTGTCTCTTGTGCCATCTTGTTCTGTCAGCTTGCTGCACCTACATGTCAGCTCACTGTCTTGCTTGTTTTCTTTCGGAGGCACCAGGAACCTCTGCTCCCTGCTTTGTTGAGTCTGTATGTTATTCTTCTTGTGTCTCTTGTTGCATCATCTTATTGTCAGCTTGCTGTGCCTGCCCATCATGCCAGCTTGCTGTCTTCTTTAGGAGGCACTAGGGGCTGAACAATGGAACTCCCATGTGGTAGGCAGAAGCACAGCTACCTGAACCACATCCGCTTCCCACTTCTACATATTTAGGTCATACAAATTCCAAGAATGAAGGGTACAGTTAGTGTAATCAGCTCAACCCATTTTGGAAGCTAAGTTTTAAAAAACTAAAAAGCTAAAAAGGCTGCTTCATTATACAACAAGTCTTACTGGGAGACTCTCCCTTTCCTTCTTGCTCTTCAATGAGAGGGAATAGAATAATTCATTCTCATTCCAGGGCCTTCTTTACATGCCAATAAAAGACCGTTATATTTAATGATTATAGTGCTAATTATAGTTCAAATAAAAGGGGCAGAAGAGCTGTGTGTAGGGAAATTATAAATGAGTCTAACTCTGTTATATTGTTGGGAAGAATATATTCCAAAGTAAAGCCCACTGACAGGGTGCTGAATTCCTGAGATGGTGTGTCCTGCCCATAGTGGTCTAGAAGTCTCCCTTAGGAGCCCTGCTGTTTGAGGCACAGTTTATGGTGGCAGTCAATGAGAGCCTGCTGAGCCATGCATAAGAGTAACCTCTGAAAGGACCTCCTGACTCACTTTGAAATCTCTTAGCCATAAAAACTCATTTGTATTTAATATTTCCCCTTTTGGCCAAGGTCTTTTTCCAAATGGGAGAATGCAACTATGGACTAAAATAGACTTATTATTATGTAAGCAATGGAAGAACTTATATCACTGTTATAAAGGCAGTGGCCACCAGAGGTTCTGAGGGGAGGGAAAGGTAAGAATCAGTGTAACATGGGGCATTTTGGGGACACTGGAATTGTCCTGCATGACATTGCAATGATGAATACAAGCCATTATACATTTTGTTAAAACCTATAAAATTGTGTGGTGCAAAGTGTAAACTATAATGTAAACTATAGCCCGTGATTAGTGGCAATGCTTCAATATGTCCTCATCGATTGTAAAAAATGTACCCACTAACGAAAGATGTTAATGGGGGAAAGTGTGGGAGATGGAGGGGGTGGGGTATATGGGAATCCCCTGTATTTTTTATGTAACATTTATGTAATCTAAAGTTTCTTTTCTATACACACACACACATATGCAAATTATAAAAAGACTCAACCATGGGGTTACATATACCAGTAGTTTACTCCCTTTTATTGGTAAGTGACTTCCCACTGTATGGATGTACTATTGTATGGTGTATCCATTCACCAATTAAAGGATATTTGGTGTGTGGCAGATTGAATTATGTACCCCACTTCAAACAGGTTCTTGGTCTTGATCTCCAACAGGTGTGAACCCATGGTAAATAGGATCTCTTGAAGATGTTATTTTAGTTAAGGTGTAGTCTAACACTTTGAGGTTGGGCTTTCATCCAGATTACTGGAATTGTTTACAGGCAGAAGAAATTCAGACAGAAAGTGAAAGAAAGGTCCAGGAAGAAGCCAGAGTTGACAGGTCAGCAGGAAACCAGAGGGGAAAGGAGTGGACATCACTATTGATGGGAAAGCCAAGGATTGCAGGCCACCCAGAATACTACTGCTTCTAGGAAGAAACAAGCCTACAAAGCAATGCTTTGATGTCGACTTCTGACTTCTAAAATTTTAAGTCAGTGAATTCCCATTATTAAAGCCAACCCATTGTGTGGTATTTGTCATAGCAGTCTGACAAACTAATATAGGTGATTGTGAATAAAGCTGTTATAAACACAAAAGGGTAAAATAAAATAAAAGCAACTGTCACTTAAAAAAAAAGACTGTGTTATATAGTAGAAATGGCACTGATGTAGGAATCTAACATGAACTCTCCTTATCTGTTCCACTCATCCCCTTTTTGACCAGCCTTGTACTCCTCAAAATAAAACATCTACTAGAGCCTGGGTAGTGGTGACAGAGGAGGCTTTGGCCATGGCAAGATGAATTCTAGGGCTGAACACAGATAGGATTACAGGGAGGTCATATTAGCCCAGCTCCTGAGGCTCTGGAACAGCTTTTATTTCTGTACCCATTGTTACCCTCATTATTTTGTAACCTCCAATTCCTCATCCACTCAGGTGTTTTTTGTGTCAGAATATGTAATTGTAGCTATACATCTGGTTGCCACTAAAACCCAGTTTTACTTAAAAAATATACACACACACACACATGCACATATACATACACACCCAAGAATGAGTCCAAAACAAAAAACAAAAACAAAGAAAAAAATGGGAAAAAAAGAATGGGCCCAGCATTTCTGATCTTTTCCAAGGTGGTATTCTTAGGACCTGGTGTAGCTCAGCACGATGGCACTTACCCTGGGCTCACCCTACAGAAGGCAAGGATTGTGGGCCTCATTACTAGAATCTCTTGGGGATTCCCCAAATGGGCTAAGGTTTGGCCAATACCTTTGGAGAACTGCTTTGGAAAATCTCAAAATTATTCCACTCTAGCCTCACCTGAAGCCCTCCCCAGGGATAGGGCTGAAGATAAATTGCTTACTGGAAGTAAGCAGTTCTGGTTAAGTTTTGATGGAGAAGTTCTGCATATATATGTATAAGGGTATGGAGATGGAGGGGAAGCAGCAGGGGTGTTTGCCTTCTTCTTGACTGAGTGATACTTTCCCTTAGACTTCAGACATGATAATAGGCCTCTAGCAAATGCTGATGATTTCAAACCCTTTCTAAATGCTCCTGCTCTCTAGTCAACCGTCCTGCCTCTCAATCCTCTCCCTCAATCATTGGTAACTAATTCTGTGTCTCCTTTCTCCTGGAGGGAGATGATATCCAAAACAGAGACCACTGGCAGGATTTCCTAGTCTTCTGCTGGTTGTGATAAGTGATAAATCTTTTTTTTTTTTAAGATTTATTTTTAATTTATTTCTCTCCCCTTCCCCCCGACCCCACTCTGTTCTCTGTGTCCATTTGCTGTATGTTCTTCTTTGTCCGCTTCAGTTGTTGTCAGGCACCAGGAATCTGTGTCTCTTTTTGTTGCACCATCTTGCTGTGTCAGCTCTCCGTGTGTGCAGGCCATTCTTGGGCAGGCTGCACTTTCTTTTGCGCTGGGCAGCTCTCCTTACAGGGTGCACTCCTTGTACGTGGGGCTCCCCTATGTGGGGGACACCCCTGTGTGGCACAGCCCTCCTTGCACGCATCAGCACTGCACATGGGACAGCTCCACACGGGTCAAGGAGGCCCAGGATTTGAACTGCGGACCTCTCATGTGGTAGACAGATACCCCATCCACTGGGCCAGGCCCACTTCCCTGTGATAAATCTTAATCTGTCTTAATTTAATTGACTCATGAATAATGCCTTTTTTTTTTTAACTCTGGAATGTGATTCATAAAAAAAAAAATAGCAAGTGTTTAAATTACAAATGCAATATAAGTTTAATATAGTCCCATGGCTTTTTTTGTTGAATCTCAGAGGTAGAAGAGATCATAATAGCCACCTAGTCAAACCCCACCTTCCCATCTGAAACCTGAATCTATGGCAAATTTCTGTCAATAGTCATGTGATCTCTTCCCCAAAGACAGGAAACTCACCACTCTTCCAAAGGAGCCCATTCTAAGTTCCATTCCCAGGTACTTTCATTTGCTAATCAGAAGCTGTCTCATAGAATTTCTAACTGGTCTTCAGTATATCAGTTAACAGCCATTCCAAATAGATCTAAAAGTAGACTTTCATGTGGGTATATTGAATCAATGAGTCCTTTAATTAGAGAATGTAGTTCCTAAAAGTATTTTAAATCACATGTTATCAATATTTCAGCTCTGCATCTAGGTGGGTGGCAGTACTCTCTCTGTCATGGGACCTACTATATCTTCTCTCTCTCTGTAATCTTGCATTTGTTCCTCAGTCCCTTTCCACCTATCTGTCAGTCAAGAGTGATCTCCCTATATTCTAAAATCTTGTTCAAGGAAGCAGTGTATCATATGGCAATGTCATTTATTTTTCCTTTATAAGTCAGGCAACCATGGCTTAAGAAGGGGAGTTCTATTTAATAGTATAAATTTAAGTCACCTCAGCTGCTGCCTCAGGAAAAAAATCTATTTTACTGTCTGTTCTCCAGTTACAAAAGTTTGGGAACCACCCCAAGAAATATTTCAAAAGGAGATATTATTTCCAGAGGCTAAATAGCACACACATGGGCTGCAATTTGCTGACTATATGGAGCCAGCAACTGCATGGTAAATATATCTGTCTCTTGACAATAAACAAAACAAGTCCCAAAGACAGCTTGGTTAATGGGAAATGGATTTAAAAAGAAATTCTCCTCTGGGTTTCTCCTTAGAACATTCACAGCTAGCAGTACCCAGTTATGTGTTTGCCATTGAGCCACACCTCTAAGCCAATGCATTTTGTATGTGGTATGAAAAGTTCAGTGTGGCTGATGCTACCCTTGCTAGTCTTGGAACAGAGAGGCAAGCTTTGTCTGTGGATTCATAGGCAAACACATGTATATTATATCTCCTGATCAGTCTATTGCCTGAAAGGTTTCTCACCTGACTTGAATTTGAGATTAAAACCAAATTGCTAAAAAAATAAAATAAAATTGCTCAGAATATTGCAATGGTGAAAATTGGCCCCAGAGGGCAAAATAGTACTTTAATGCTAGAGAAAACTCATTAATGCCATAGACCTCTATACATATACATATACATACACACTAAACTCAAGTATAACAGATTTGATCAAGTCAGTGAAAATAAAAGCATTTCAGCTCATTTTTCACCGTGATTTGTCAGGTGGCCGAAGTTACAGTGATCGATTCTGTAGTTCTTTATGCACTCTTCATATTATTATGAATGCATTTACACACAGTTGTTTAAGAATTACATGGGATTTTATGAGGAAGTGTTCTACACAGCAAAGATGATTTCTAATGGGAAGATATCTACTTTACATTGTTTTCTCTATCATTGAGTTCTATTTTGCTGAATTAAGTATTTACCTTGTCTCACTGGTTCAATCTCTTGTATGCAGATGCACATTTCTGCAAAATGATTATGATAAACTTAAACAAATATTAATGGCGACTATGTATTGTGCCACTGTGCTAAACACTTTAAATGCATACTCATATTTAGTCTTTTAAGCAACACTACAAGGCAGGCATTTGTACAATTTTACAAAGATAAACACAGGCTTAGATAAATTAAGTATGTCAAGTCTAACTTACTATCCCATGGCAGTAGCTTATTTTTACACAAACATAAAGAAGGAATTAACTATAAGTGGTTGTGGATATATATCTGCATGTATCATTTGGACTGTTGCACTCTTCTCTTTAAATTTTTCACTCTTTTATGGCAGAGTAAGTATGTCTATCTTTCCTTCTAGTACAGATGTCTGTAAACTCCTTACATGGTAGTAGACCAAACTATTTTGGAAATACATGTGGAGATCATAGGGCCACTGTGACGTAGGTAGGAAGAAACTACTGAATTCTAGAACACTCATCCTTCTCCAAAATACACAAGGGAGACTTGGAACACAATTTGACCAAGGTCTGCTTTGAAAAACCAAGAAAATTGACATTTACTTCAATAACTGGGAAGACTCAATGCAGTCACTTCATTGACCTGAGGCAGGGCCAGTTAGACTAACAGAGGAGAGGAAATCCCAAGAGAAACTGGCTCTTCCAGTGTCTATGAACACAGTCTCTTCTCAGGCAACAGAGATTAATGATGCTGATATTATTTTTAACCACATTTCCCCCTGGAATGAATGCCTATTTTATGCCAAAATTCAAAGTATTTCTTTCCAGTCAAGAAGTATGAGACTTCATATTTGGAATACCTGGGAGAGGCTAAGCTTAGTTTGCAGAAGGGAGAAATGTCAAAATACTCAATGGTATTGGCTTGTTGAATTATTCATTTTTTCGTACATGAGAATGTCCCTATCTCTTTGCATTCATACATGTTAGGGTTCCCATGACCATTTCCAATACCATTAATTTGGCAATTTGAAATAGTAAGAAGACAAATATCTGGAGTTAATGTAATAGTTTTAGTATTTGTGGAATCTCAGCACGACTGCCCTCTTAGTTTCAATAACCTCATTAATAAAATAATAATGGCAATACACGTTCAGTCTACCTCAAAGAGTTGATTCTCATCAAATGAGAAAGTCTATGTGACATTACTTTAGAAATAAAAAAAATACATATACATATAAACCCACAATTGATGTTGCTGTAATTATTTCTACTTAAGAAGATCTCTCCCTCTTAGGGAAAAGGCTTGTTATGTTTCTTATTATCTTCAGTACTTAGAAAGGGTAGGCATTCGGTGGATGTCAGTGATGATGAAGAGGATGAAATTTAACAAGGCTTGTCAAGTGGGCACAATTCTACCAGTAGTCGTGATTATTGGAAGCAGGAAAGGGCACAAGTCTAGGACTTTGATTAAAAAGATTGCCAGTTGGTCTATTTCTGAATTAAGGAAGGGAGCAATCAAATTAGTTCAAATATTCTTACATTAGGTATGGCAGCTGCCAACTCCAGAAAAGCTAAGGATTCCAACACCAGGTTTCTGGTGGGAACAAAGGTAACAAGAAACCTGCATCAGATACTTTGACTGCACTGGATGTGAAATCAGAGAAGTGGTTTATCACACAAATACACCATCTTGATAATGTGAAAGCCAAAGAAATTTAAAAAAAGAATTAGTAATGTAAAATATTCCATTTGGAGTCAAATGGGAGAAGTTTTCAAATAAACGATAGTAACTCTTCTCTTTGGCCTTAATCTAACCTTTTTTCCCCTCTCTCTTTAAAGCAGCTTACCACATACCCAAATACAGTATCAGTGGTAGCTCCAAAGAAATCATGACGACTCCTTCAAGAACTCTCTCTTATAAACATCTTATTTTAAGGCTGAACAAGTCTGACTTCCAGATTTCATCCTAAAAGTCAAACCTTTCCCATTTCATGAAAGCCTCCTTATGTCTAAAAGTCCCAAATACACAGCAAAGTTAAATAGGATCACAGTTAAGTGTAGGTCTCTAGTGTGAAGCTCATCCAGGGGTGGGGTGACTTTTCCTTTATGTGGTCTGGCTTGGTGGCTGCCCCCAGACACATGTTGATTACTTTAAGCTACCTAAAGTGCCTGAAGAGTAACTGGCATTTTAGAAAGGTTTCCTAAGGAGTCATTTTCCAAGGAGGATAGATTCTGTCAAAAGTGTAAAACAAAAGGAAGTAGTGTCTACATGATTCCAGTTAAAATGCTGGAGGGAAAAGTGACTGGTTATGGAACTGCAAGGAGCTGTTAGGCGAACTTCAGTCTAGTCTCCTTAATTTTATAAACTGAGAAACTGAGACCCACAAAGGGGACACGATTTTGCCAGAGTCACTTAAGAAACATTCCCCAGGACTCTAAGAAGCTGTCTTTGCTTTATACCACACTACACTCTTCCAGATGTTTAGTTAATAAGCCAAACTTACAGAAATCCAGAAACCTATGCTTATACAACACCATACATGAAATGTTTCCAAACAGTCAGAAATTTGGATTGAAAAATTAATATAACAACAAAAACATTTGGGTGACTGCAGAAATTTCCTACCATTTATGTAGATGTTTTAATCTGGTGAAGAAATCAGCAAGTACAAAAGTGGCTCCATTTCTTCTGCATCTATGTAGCTCATTAAAATAATAACAGAAATTTGCATCTGTCTCTGTTTACTTTTTGGCATTTCCTTAGGTCTAGTATAGTGAATTTTAATTGGCCTGATTCACTTTGTTTTTAAAGTTTTCCGTTTTCAAGTTTTTGGATTTATAACAATTAGATTTTCAAAACAGTTACATTATATAAATCCAAACGAAGCATATTTTTTCTTTTATAATTTTCTTTTTAAAAAAACAATATTTTCTTCTCTGAAAATATTTTATCCCTAGATTATATAAATTCCAAAGTATTTTTTAAATAAAATCCAAACTTCAAGTTTAAATTGTCCTAATTTGTAATATTCATACCAACAGATGTCTATCTAAGGGGTCATCCATTTTCCCACCCAACTATCCATCTGCCCATCCATCCATCCCAACAACCACCTAACCATTTTTTAATAGATTTTTAATGAATGTCTTTTATGTGCCAGGCATAGAGCTAGGTACTGGTGATCCAAATGTTTAAAAGACAATTTCCCTAACCTCACTGATCTAATGGTCTATTGGTATTAAATTTGAAAATGCTGGATTCTGCTAAACAAAGAACTATGTATAAGATTAGATGATGGTTATGTTTCTATAATGTAAATGACATCACAGGAAATTTCTTACAGCTGTCGATGATATTCTATTATCTAATCATTCAACAAATATTTATTGAGTATATATCAAGTGCCAAGCACTGGTTTAGGGATATATTAATGAACAAAAAGACAACAATCCTTGTTCTTAAGAATTCTCAGTGACAGTAGCATCTGAGGGTTTTGAGAGTACACAGCTTAAGGATAACTGGGGTTTTTACCCTTTTTTGTTCCACGAATCCCTTTGCCAGTCAGGTTAAAACCACGAACTCCTTACTAAGTCCACACTATCTTGTGTATTATTTAATAAATATATCACATCTGTACCACAACAGGTCCCCACAAGAATAATGTTTTTTTGAATTTCAGTTCAAGCACATGGACCTCTGGTTAAGAGCCCCCAGTCTAATTAGACTTCTCCCAATATCTGAAAAACACATTTTACCATAGATTCATTTTTCTCATGATATATACCTAATAATATCCCCCAAATATTTCACTGAATATTCATAAATATTACACTAGGCCCTTAAAATTTGCAAATGCAACATTTGTGACTTCTGCTCTCTGGAAATGATGACAAAATCTTCTGAGGGTTAGTGGAATTGTCATTTAATGAATGCACAGATGAGCCCTAAAGTGCTGGGTGTGGACCCAGACAGTGGGGCAGTATCCTCTGCCCAAATAGCTTTGCTTGCTTTTCTCAACTCATGAGAACTCAGGCAATAATTTTCAGGATTTGATATGATCTCTATTTCTTTAAGAAATAAAACTAATGAAATGAAAGTTTCCTTGATGAATTTTATGCAAAATAAAATTGTATATAGTTATTTATTTAACACATGACCTTCAAAAAAGATGATTCAGAAAACAGCCATAAGCCTATACCCAAACATCTCTATTTGCAAAACTGGAGATTCAGAGGCTCTCCGAATAGGTTAAAAACTCAAATACCTTCAAAGGTCAGCTGGATAATGTCAAGAGTCAAGAGGGGACTTTATAAAACCATACAATAGTGGTTCTAGAGCTTGGGCAAGCATCAGAATCACTTGGAGGTTATATTAAAACAGAAGTTGATTTCCACCCCCAGAGTGTCAGATTCAATAGGTCTGAGATGGAGCCAGTAAAGAGAATTTCTAACAAATTTCCAGGTAGACCTGAGACCTGATACTGCTGGTCAAAGGACCACAGTGAGCACTTTCTATAGAAAATGGTGGGATTCATGACATATTAAAGAGCACTAGGCAATTGCCGACTTTGGAATGAAGGTTCAAATATTGGCAGATGTTTCTATTTTTAGAGAGATGACAGATACCTAGTTATATATATATATACACATATATACACACACACACACACACACACACATATACATATATATATATATATAAAATTTATTGGCAAGTAATTAAAATCTTTTAAAAGGACTGTGCAAATTTACACTTTGGGGACAAAGACACCCAGTCCATACACTGGATTTGTCCTGAAGGCTATTTTTACCCTTTGCTTTACTTCATTTAGTTAGTTTAGGTTTTAGTGACAGAGCTTCTGGGACATCATGGTGACTTTGGTTTTGTGAATCTACCACATGCTGGTGGTGAGATCTCAAGCAAGATGATATGGACTTCAGTATCATCTTTTATAAAATAAAGCCTATTAAATATACTGGCTTCAAAGGGTAGACTATAAGGATTAAATGAGATAATGGCATGGTACATGCCCAGAGTTGTACAATACAGAGCTTTTGAGGTGGTGTAAAATAAATAAAATAGTGTATAAATAATATTTTTTTGAATTTTAAAATATCGATCATAGTATTTGGTTCACATAGTAGATATGACCAATATGTAAATATTAGTAAATAAGATAATATAGCAACTTTGTTCCTTAAAATAGAAGGATTTCACAGTCTGAATTTAGTTCTCCCTTTCATATGCACTAATAAAGGTCTTGGAAAATGTATCTGATGCTTTAAGTCCATTTTAGGAGCTTCTAATGATTATTTTACCTTCAATATTATATAATAATTGTGTAGTTATTAGTACAATAATTGTACTATAATGCTAGCAGTGAATAAATCTTTCTCCCCCCGCCCCCCCCATACGAAAAAGAAATTCTATTTGGGAAGATAAAAGAGAATTGTAAACAAATGACATGGGGAAAACACATGGGATTATATTTTCTTAAAAAACAGTGCTACTATTAGAATCATTTCGATACACCTAGTCATGGTCATTCACAGAAACCCCTCTTTACCCCAACATTCACTATCCTAAATGTCACAAGTAATTTTGTCTTTGATACTCAGAGAAAGGTAAAGTTAATCAACAGATTGACTATAAAGACAGAAAACTTAAAAAAGAACCTGAGAGGAACCATATAATAGGCACTGTATTATGTCCTTGATATGTGCTATCTCATTTAGCACTTAAAATAGACCCCAAAATACAAAAAGCACAAAAAAATGGAGGCTTCCTGCTTAATGAGTCATTTCTTCATCTTACTTTTGCATCTACAGTTACCAATAGAATAATTCTTTCACATTTTGTCTCTAAATTAATGCCTCTCCAAGAATAATTTTTCCCCAGAGATAATTACTTGTCATCCTCTGTAGAACATTGTCTATAAAGTTACCCCTTAATTTTTTCTTTTGTAGATTAAAAAAGAACTTTCCACAAAATTCCCAATCTTTTAGACATTTATAGGCAGCAGGGTTAGATAGTTAAGACTGCATAATCTGGAGCTGAACTATGAAATATGGTTGGGTTTCATAATTCTCACTTTGTCACTTATTAGCTCTAGTTTCTTGGACACACTACTTAACCTCTCTGTGCCTCAATTTCCTCATCTATAAATAGAGATAAAAATAGTCCCCTCAGAGTGATTACTTGGAATAGGTAAATTAATATTTGTTAAGCACTTAGAACTAGTTGTTCTTGGCACATATTATTTATTAAATCAATCACGTCTCATCTATTCTCTTCTTATTTGTAGTCTCCAAAATGGACAAAATTGAATAATAAGAACAGGATGAAAGGATAATAAAATGGAATTCAAGCCAATAATCATTTACAAATGAACTAACACACAAAAGACTCAATTGGGATGCTGAGAAGTATCTATAGAGGATGCCAAGAATCAAGATTATTAAATCAGGAGCAAAATCCTAACTATGTACAGAGAAAATCTTTAAGATTTTTTAAAAAGGCTTATTTTAGAAATTCACTACTGTGTTTGCAATATACTTTTTAAATATTAAAAAGTAATAAACATTTATAATTTCAGTGAGTGAAGGTGCCTATTAGGGTTTTTAACTTTATTTTGACTTTAATTTTCATTTTTATTAACCGTTCTTCCTCAGGCTCTGGAACAAGCTTTTCCTTTCTTTTGGGGAGATTCTGTCAGCTAGTTTACAAATTTGTGATATATCTTTTTTTTGAACCTAGGACCTCATACTTGGGAAGCAAGTGCTTAACCACTGAGGTATATTTCCTCAGCAATGAGAGATGGTTTTTGCGTTTGTTTATTCTTAGGAGGAACTGGGGATTGAACCCGGGACTTGATGCATGGGAGGTACTGGCGATTGAACCCGGGACTTGATACATGGGAAGTAGGTGTTCAACCACTTTAGCTACATCTGCTCCCAGACATATTTTTTTTCCAAATAAGCTGTAACAGGTTTTTATCTCAACTCTGCTAATGATGTGTGTGATCTTGAACAAATTCCTTCCTTTCTCTTAGTCTATTTATTTAAAACAGAGATTCGTGAGAATTCTTATAATGTATTCTTCACTGTTTATTCTTGTAACAATGAAACTGAAATGAGAAGTGCTTTGCAGACTTAACTATGTCATACAGCTATTAGTTGTTCTAATATCCAGGCCTTGGTTTCTCAATCAGTGAAATATCTGGTACTGATCAGGAGTTCAGTGAATATTTGCCAGGTATGTAACTCTATAAAATGAGAGGATTAGGCTAGTAGAATCTCTAAATTTCCTGTCAACATCAGTTCTTTCTAAAGGCTAAGCACTGTTTTATATGATTTATAAACATTAACTCATTTAGTACATGCAGCAATCTTATCAGCTAGGTACTATTAATATCCTTATTTACATATGGGGAAACTAAGGCACTGAGAGGTAAAAGTAGCTTGCCCAAAGTAACACAGTTAGAAATGGCAGGGAATTTAGTCACAGGCTATGAGACCTAACTAAATTTCTGGTTGTAGCTCTGCAGAAATAAGCAGCCAAACCAATAATACCTACTTATGAAGTAGGAATAGCATTAAGAAGTCTTTTGGGATTATGCTTCTGTGTTTACTCTATAGAGGAAACAAGAAAATATTATCACAGCCAGCTAATTCTACCCCTATGAAAATACAGTAATCCTTCTGTGGCAGTTTGGCAATTGTTTATGAATTCCAAAACAGTAATTGGATTATGTAAGTTGGTCTGTTCCTCTGATTAAATAATGATTAAATAATGATTGAGGTTTGATTGGACCACATCAGTAGGATGTCGAGTCCCTGCCCCCCTGGTGGGCAGGGACTCACAGAAACTGCACTGCAGAGAAGGGATTTTGGAATTTTGATCCTGGAGCCTGGGAAGTAAACACATAGAGAAGCAGATAAGTTAGGCAGGAGAGAAAGCTCAGTTGGACAGAGCAGAGGCCCCAGGAAGAGAGATGAGCCGTTTGCATGATACTCTACAGCTGGCCTTGTGGAGAGGGCAGAGCAGTTGAGCCCGGAGAGAAATGAGCCCCATGAAGAAGAGAACCCAGGAAGCCTGAATCCTTGCAGATGTCAGCAGCCATCTTGTTCCAATATGTGGCAACAGACTTTGGTGAGGGAGGTATCCTATGCTCTATGGTCTGGTAACTGTGGGCTTCTACCCCAATTACATACCCTTTATAAAAGCCAACAGATTTCTGGTATTTTGCATCAGCACCCCTTTGGATGACTAATACATAACCTTAATGAAGGAGGGTGGTTGGGTACCTAAAAAGCCTTGGAATAAAGAATTCACTCTGACCTTTTAATGAAACATAATGTTATGGGGAAAGAAGCCACTAACTAATCTAAAAAAATGTGCTTGCAAATTTTTACCTTAACTAAAATAAAGTATCTCTCAAAAAATATTGTTAATATTTAATGAGTCTTAAATGAATAATTAGTTCAAATACTATGAATTTCCATTCATCATTCTTTGCTCAGGACTTTACTCCACTGCTGTTTCCAACTGATGCTAGTATCTGTGTTTTGCACATCGGAGGCCCTCTGCACTGGCTCTGAGCATCCAACCCTTTCATCTGCCTTCACCAGAATATATGTCTAGTACCAGACTTCTGCTGCCTTCTCTGCATATATCATTCCCTGTGGCTCTCAGCACTCTATCCCTTGGCCTTTCATTTGAGGTGGCTTCATATCACCACATTCCCTTTATTTCCACTCAGTCCCAGGAGAGTGACTGATAATTCCAAGTTCCATGATCTGGGATCCAGATTTCACAGTGCCATGCCCAATAGAGACAAATAATAAGTATTACCTCTATACTTAATGGGAGAATTATCATATTTGCAAGAAAAATATGAAAGCCATTCTTAACTGGGTAATGACTCACAGACTTCCTTCTTACCCAGGATACCCCAAAGAAAATACACTTGATTGTATTCCTTTTGAACCCTACTCTGGCAGAATATAAAGTTAGGTTTAGAGGCCTAACTTGTCTGAAGAACTGTCCCAGGTAAGCTCTTGAGTCCAGAAATCCTCCATCTCTTCTCTACTACACACTTGGAGGGAGATGTTTACTGTCCAAATTTCCATGCTGAGATGCTCTCACAATGGTGCACTCATATCAGGGCCACAGCTCAAGCTCAGACTAACGGGCTGTATGACACAGGTGCCATGGCATAATCTTCTTATAGTACCTTGCATAGACATTGACATTCAAGAAGTGCTGCCAGAATTAATCCCATTCTATGGTTCTTAGAATGGAGACATTTAATCTATTGTAATTGTATTGTCTTTATTTTTGTTTAGGTTTTCCCTTAGTTTCCTCACAAAGTCTTTTCCTTAAAAGCCTAAACCTCCCTCGCTGATATGAAAAGAAAAGGATGATATGTCTGGGCCAGGCCTATGCATGTCTAGGAAAGGAGGAATGGCAGTAATGGAGAAATTTCCAGGAATCGAAGCTAGAGTTAGAAAGTCGGAAATAACCACTGACTCACAAAGACATTTGCAGGCCTTTGAGTTCTTTTAGGCTCCTGTCAACTTCTAGAGTTTTAGTCTGAGTTTAATTAAATGTTTAATTATCTCTTCAGGTCTGGAGTGGAAGTGGCTAATATTTACTGCTTACTGTGAGCTTGACATCTTGCCAGAACCTCATGTGTATTATCTGATTTAGTGGAGAGCAATCTATGTCTGAATAGAAGTTGGTTCCCAATAACTGTGACCAGTGATTCAACTCACCACAAAGTCCTTATACAGACATAGACCTCTTATCTCTATCTCAGTCTCCTGCTGCTAATTACAAAAAAAGAATCATCAGAGAAGGATTTGTATTTCTTTTCTTTTGAAATCGATATCTGTACTTAGATATCTTTCCTAACTGACAAGCACCCTGAACACTGAGAATAAGAAGTCAAGGAGGGTGACAAGAGGATTAGGGAGCCATGTTAGGATTAGGGAGCCATTTTAGTAACGTGATGGGAAATGCTGGACCAGTCATACCATCTGGGTTCTAGCCCAGGTGTCCGACTAGGTGCTGTATGATCAGGTACATTCCTTAGGGTTTCTGCTTTAATGTTGAAACCAGAATGTTGTTGTATGGGTTGATTGAAATAACGTATGTGAAAATGTTTTGAAAAAGTATAAAGCACTATATAAATTTGAAAAAACTAAAGGTCTTATGAAATCAGAGCAATCCGATGCTTATTTAAAAATACATACTATTATTCACATATACTTTTAAATATCCCTAACTTGACAATTTCATTTGGTAAGAACTGTATATTCATGTGTCAAGTTGTGGTCAATCCTTTACAAATTATTCATCTGGAAATTTAAGTTGGCAATAGGAAATTGACGACTTTCCTTCCCTTCCCTTTTTTTCCTTTAAAGTTATCTGATCTACACCTTGCATTTTACATAATTTGTGTGTGCTAAAAAAGACAACAGTAGATATATAAAGATAAAAGTATATAACTCAACCATCATATTTAATGACAAAATATTAGCAAAGTCTTTATCCCCAATATTATTTAATACTAGTCTATAAATTATGATCAATAAAGCAAGATAAAACAATAAAATTATATTTAAAAAGATGACAAATTTATCATGATTTGAAGAAACCAAGAAAACCAGCTGAATTATTAAGAATTAATAAGAGTTTAGTTAAGTACCATATGAAATCAGATAATTTTATAAAAACGTTTAACTCTCTTAAATTTCTTTAATAAGCAACTAAAAATATAATTGGAAAAGATAATATATACAGAGTCAATAAATGAAATTTTAGAACAATGACCTTTTATAAGAAATGTGTCATAGCTACATGAAAAAAACTACAAATTTTTACTGAGAGATATAAAAGAAGATTTAAATAACTGGAAAAACAATGAGTATCTCTTGAAAGTAGATCAAATGATTTTGACATTGATATGGAAAAATGAAAAGGCAATAGAGATAATAACACTTTGGAAATGAAAAGTAATGATAAGGGTAGACTTGCTATTAAAAAAAAAACCCACAATAATTAAAACAGTCTATTAGTGACAGAAATTTGACAGAAAATAATGGAATGATCTAGATAGCATAGCTACATAGATTGTACATAAATCATCTTAATATATAAAAAATGAGACAAAATCAGTCAATAAGAAGGATACATGAAATCAGTAAATGATAGAAAATTTGGTTAATTACCTGGAAAACATCAGTTTGATCTCCACCTAATATACTTAAACATAAATTACAGAGAGATTAAAGAGTTATGTGTACTAAAATACTTTTCAAATTATTCTTTAAAAACTAGAATAAAATACATGTAAATATTTCTGATCCCTGAATAAAAATGAATTCTCTATGCCTTGAAGTGATAGAAAAAATCACAAATAAAATAAACAAATGAATTAAAACACTAAATGCCATGAGAAAATTGAACTATAAAACCACTAGAATATAACATATGCAAAAATTTTTCTGATCTCTACATGAGAGAATTCTTATGTTTAAAATTGATAAAAGAATCACAAGGAAAAAAGTCAATTAACATGACCATACAAAAACTAAAGAAAAACAAAACAAAAACAACAACAAGCAAGCAAAAAAGAAAAACTTTACATACATTAAATGAAGCAATAATATTGGGAAAATATTTTTCAACAAATGTAACAATGTTAATATCTTAATATACAGAAAGGTTTTCTAACTTTTAAGAGAAACTCTAACATAAAGAAAATTCACAAAGGAATAAATGAAGATTGCTCGCATTTAAGAATTTCAGCTGAAATTTAAGACAAACATATTTTAAAAGTTTACAAATAACTGAGTAGTATTCATCAAAAGTGCCAGGGTCATGAAAGTCAAGGAAGTATTGAGGAATTGTCTTAGACTTGAGGATGCTAAAAGAACAACCATTAAATGCAATATTAGGTTCTGGATTGGATCCTTGAAGAGACATTGATGGAAAAACAGGTGAAATCTGAAACATGTCTGTAGTTTTATTTAATAGTATTTGACCAATACTAATTTTCTGGTTTTCATCATTGTACCATGGTTGTCTAAATTGGTAATATTAGGGAAACTGATCAAAGAGTCTATGAAGTCTCTGTACTATTTTTGCAAGATTTCTGTAAGTCTAACATTTTTCAAAATTAAAAAATTAAAAAAAATATTAAATTACCATGACTAGAGTGGAAAAAATAAAGGACAATAAAATTGTTGTATATTTCTCAATATAAATAAATGGCAAAGGTTTCTTTGAGAATAAAAGAACAACACAGTAGCTCAATTACACAAATAATCAAAGAACTACAAACTAAAATTATACATGAATACATGAGAAACAGGAATGAAAAAAATGTATCAAACATTTTAAGGAGTGATTTTCTGATGGTAAAGGCAGTTTTTTGTCTTATATTTTTAAAACAAGGGGCCAATATTATTTCTTTTTTAAAACTTTATTTTTAAAGAAGTTTAGATTATAGAAAAGTTACTAAAAAATATATGTGATTCCCATATCCTCCCCTCACATTTTTTCCTATTACTAATATCTTACGTGCGTGCACTAGTACATTTGTTACAAATATTGAAGCATTGCTACTAACCAAGGTCTATAGTTTACATTATGGTCTACATTTTGCACAGTACAATTTTACAGGTTTTGACAAAATGTATAATGAGTTGAATCCATCCAATATTATTTCTATAGTAAAAATGCAATAAACTTTTTTAAGAGGAGGAGGAAGGAGATTGCAAATATTATGAGTGACATTTTATCATTGTTCAAGGTATAATGACCAAAGTCAATTTTAAAAATGAAAGAAGTACTAAAGCAAACTTATTAGTTTTCTAGAAACATATGAGACTTCTACAAATAGCATCATCATCTTTGTGAATCAAGAAGCAGATAAGGTGAAATACATTTAACTGAACATATCAAAAATATTAACTGGTGCCCTGGGTAACTATGTCCAAAGTGATGAAGGATGATAGAAGATGTTTCCATTCCCATATGCTATTCTGAAGAGAAATTTTTATAAAGTATTTATCTTTACAATTCCAGAAATGTTTGCAGTAGCCCTGCCTGGTCTACATTATTCATTTGAAAGGATAAAAATAATTCTTTCAAGTCAGCATATTCCTGTAAATATTGTATCAAAATGCTGAATCATCTGTTCAAGTATCTAATTTACTATACAGATTTCTTTAAGATTCTCAGAAGACTCTAAATTTCATCTCCTAAATCAACATATGAAGATTAAATCCACAAATTTTGTGACTTAGTCTCAAGAAATTCACAGTAAAAATTAGATATTATAGGTCTGGTAACACCACTGAGAAAGAGGGGAAGAGGAGAAGGAGTTGGAGGGAAGAGGCAGCAGAAGGAAGGAAAGAAGGAAAGGGGGAAGAGAGAGGAGGGGAAGGGAGAGGTGAGGAGGGGAGGGGAGACACACTGGCTCAAATACATGGAAGTGAATTTATACACTAACTCAGAATATATGAGAAAAGATTACCATAACATTAACATTTACATGGTACATTTGGCGCTTTGGATCTGCAAGATCAGAATTTCTTTTTCCCTCCTAGAAACAGTGTCTAGAATTAAACTAAATAGTCACCAGGTGACAGAGGACACCTTAGTCATCAAGACTGAGAATTAACCTTTGCTTTCTTTGTTGGTTTAACTGAGCTTTCCTTTTATTAATCAAAACTACTGGGATATAAATCTTTATTAAAAAGTAATATTAAACTTAGAAAGGCATGCAGAGGAATTTGCTAAAGCAAATAAATATTTAGTCCAATTTGGTACTTTTCTCATAAACCTTGACAGGAAACTCTCCTAATTTCTTAAAAAAACATTTTTGCCATTTGTTACTGGAAAGAGAAAACCTTAAATCCTTCCTTTCATTAGTTGATATGGTGCTTTTTGTGTAATTCTATTGCTTGACCTGCTTGGCATACATTCTGTCTTGATCTAGTACCAATATTTCAATTTTCATCTGCAAACCATTCTTCCCCCTTTTCCAGATCATGTGATTTCGATATGGCTCATCTTCTACATTTGGTTCTAAAAGTTCCCAAGAAAGAAGTCTATCCTTATTAAGTCACCTACACCTAGCTTTCCTGCTTTTTAATACCAATAGTTTCAGCTATTAACAAGAGATTGTAGAAGGCCCATCTAGCCTGAAATCCCATGTTTTTTCTTCCAACTGGAAGAGAATGATTTTCATATTCTATTTTCTATTGCTCAAGATGGGGAAGTTATCCCCATTTTTTGTTCTTTTACAAACATTCAATAAACAGAAATTTGTACAGAATGGTTCCCTTGGCAACAACTGAAGAGGATCTCCTACATGTGCAAACTCATTTTACAAAATACTTGTAAACAATATTCACACTGATCACAGTGCTCTGACAAGAGTTAATGTGGTTCTCTATCAAGTGGTAAGATAAGACCTAGCATTCATAAATAATGTTGCTCAGAGGCACTTGAAGCAGTTAGTAAAGATTTTCCATAGCTTGCTGTGGCATTCTTGGGGTAGCTGGAATCCCTAATCACATATAAGTACACATTACCTCAACGAAAAGTCAGATTTAGTAATAATGGAGAAACTCAAAGAAACTCAAAGCATTAGTAATAATGGAGAAACTCAAAGAAACTCAAAGAAAGTTGGACTTGCATTTTTAATAGGCTATATTCTTTAAGTGGAAGAACTTGAACAATGATCTGCCACGCTGAAATTCAAGCATCAGGTTTCATAACAAACAAGAGAATTCAGCAGTTTCTACAGGATAGCACAGTTCTGATACAAATGCAAATATTGGGAAATCACCATATATAAAATATTTGAAAACAGAAAGAAACCAGATTCAAAAGGCTATATATTATTTATATTGTTTTCAACTTCTTACTCAATTACTTGGGAAACCCTATTTGTCATTCCTTTTTCAAAATTTTTCTTCTTATTTCAGGTGTTGTAGGTTTACAGCCAAATCATGCAGGAAGTACAAAGTTGACATATTCCCCACCCCATACACACAGTTTTCCCTATTATTAACATTTTGCATTAGTGTGGTAACTTTGTTACAACTGATGAAACAATATGATTATAACTATACCATTAACTATAGTCCATAGTTTACATTAGGGTTCACTCTTGTGTTGCACGGTTCTATTTTTTTATTCTGGTAACATATATACAACCTAAATTTCCCATTTTCACCACTTTAAAATAGACAATTCATTGCTGTTAATTACATTCTCAATTTTATGCTAGCATCGCTATCATCCATTACTGAAACTTTTCCATAACGCCAAATAAAATCTCTGTACCAATTTTGCATTAATCCCCATTCCCCACCCTCACCATAAACATTGGTAACTTTTATTCTAGTTTCCGGCCCTGTGAATTCTCAAATTCTAATATTTCACATAAGTGAGATGACACAAGATTTGCCCTTTTTTGCCTTGCTTATTTCACTCAACATGATGTCTTCAAGGTTCATCCATGTTGTCACATGTATCAAAACTTCATTCCTTTTTATGAATCCATTCATCTCTTGACAAACCCTTGGGTTGCTTTCCCCTTTTGGCTATTGTGACTAATGCTGATATGAACATCAGAGTGAAATATCTGTTTGTGTTCCTGCTTTCAATTTTTAGGGGTATATATCTAGATGTGGGTTTGTCAGTTCATATGTTAATTCTATACTTACATTTTCTGGGGAAGTGCCAAACTATTTTCAGAGCACTTCACCATTTTACATTCCCACTAAACAATGTGAGAGTGTTCCTATTTCTCCTCATCCCCTCCAACATTTTTGTTTTCCATTTTTAAATAGTAGCCGTTTTAGTGGGTGTGAAATAGTATCTCGTGGTGGTTTTGAATGGCATGACCCTAATGGCTAATGATGTTCCCTTTTTCAAGTGTTTGAATACAAGTATACCATTTGTATATTTTCTTTGCCCAGTTAGGGCCTCTACCCACTTTTTAATTGGGTAGTTTATCTTTTTAGTGCTGATGTCATTCCCTTTAGATCCACCAGCTATAATCTATGCAGCAACTCCCTCTTACCCATCAATGATCCTATTGGTTTCTCTTTTACTTCTCTCTTTTTGTTGATACCATTTACCTTAATTTATACTATAAGAGAGAAGAATTGGAGTGTTGCACTATTGATAACTCAAAATTATTCCCATTTTATTAAAAAGCAAAAGCCTGAGAATCAAATGTTGTACTCCGAAGGAAACGGTTTTTGAAGCAACCCAGATCTCACATTAGAAGTTGTTATTGGCCTTTTTTCTTTAACATGTTTGTATTAGCCAAAGGGGTGCTGAAGTAAAATACCAGAAACTGGTTGGTTTTTATAAAAGGTATTTATTTGGGGTAGGAGCTTACAGATACCAGGCCACAAAGCATAAATTACTTCCGTCGGCAAAGTCTATTTGGAGCAAGATAGCTGCCCATGTCTGCGAAGGTTCAGGCTTCCTGGGTTCCTATGTTCCTGGGGCTTGCTTTTTTCTGGGTTCAAGGTTCCTTTCTTCCCAGGGCTGGCTTCTCTTTCTTCTGCATGCTGACTTCCCGGGTCTTCAGCATCAAACTCTAATATCAGAAATCCCCAACTCTGTTCTCTGCCATGCCTTTTATCTGTGAGTCACCACCCACCAAGGGGTGGGGATACAATGTCCTAATCATAGCTCAATCATGCCCAAGTACAGATCAGATTACAAGCATAATCCAATATTTCTTTTTGGAATTCATCAATTATATCAAACTGCTACAGTGTTCTTCTGATTTGCAGGGGGATTTGGAGAGGTAGGGCAGGGAACATGAGGTACAAACAGGATATGTGCCCAAATGTTAAGTAGTTTACTTTAAATTTGTGCAAAGTAAACCGCAGTGGAGTCTCTGAAAATTATTTGCCAATTGGATAAGTACTTTCTATGAATTATTTTATTCTATTGCAATCATTGTCTACACTGTCTTTACTATCCCATTATTTAGCTTCCTGATTCCACATTTGGAATGAAACTTTCTTCTGAAAGTCCTAGTTACCATGATCAACTCCTTTCCATTTACATTGTTCTCTAATATTAAGTGGCAGTTTTTGTCTTTTGTACTACATGACTTTCCTTTTTCTCTCAAAATCTCTCACTTGCAATTTAGTCTCTGATTACTCTTCATCAGGGGTTCTTAAGGAGGGGTCTGTGAGCTTAAATTGAAATTCAAAAAACCATTATTCTTGCGAGGACATGTTGGTGCAGGTATAATATATTTATTAAATAATTCACAATATAGTGTGGACTTATAAGAGGTCCATGGTTTTCACTTGACTCACAAAGGGGTCGGTGGAACAAAAAAGGTTAAGACTAATGATCCATCTCATATATTTCCTACATGTATAAATAAATAGTAAATAATAACATGCTTAAGGCTACATACTTGTTTAAATAAATAAAATGCTAGTGAAAACTAATTCCATTACAAGGAAACTCAAAGGAGTGATCAAATTATTTTACACTTTGGAAATGTGATGAAACAATTATTCCTTAATAACTAATAACATTTAAACCAGCTTAACACTACTGCATCCCACAGATTAAATTATTTCATGTTTAATATAATCTTGTGAGCTTATTTTTTTTATTTCCATTGTTTCTATTTTAAGAACAGGAACACTGGGTTTTAGAGAGATTATAATTTGCCTAAGATTGCATAGTAGCAAGACAGGGAATTCAACCCATATTTTAATGTCGGATCACATTCATTTCTTTCTATTTCTTTCTCATTCTCACTTAGTCTACCTTTGACCTTTATTCAAAGAAAACAAAATTAGTTGCTCCAAGTTCCCTCATTAGGATCTGACATAGGCAGGGATACCCTCTGCTCTGCTCCAGAGCAATGATCCTCCCTGCTCCACTGTGACATAGACCAGCAACATCAATGGTATATCAGATATTTAAATTAATTAATTTCTTAAAAGGCCCCCAATGCTTGGTGCTTTTTAAAATAGTGGTGCCTGTAGGTTCCTTACTGGGTACCCACTCTGAAACCACAATTTCTGTAAAATCATCAACCCTGACCTAGGTATTTCATAGGGGGAGGGAAATACAGGAGTTGTCATATCTTGGATTTAGTAAAATTCAGATGAACTAATTCATTGTCTCCTAGAATTCATGTCCCTGAAATACCTTTTCTCCTTTTGTTCTTGTTAGCATGTTTGAGTATCTTAAATGATGAACTATAAGAATTTCATCCTTGCTCATCAAGGTTTCCAAATTCTCAAAATGAATACAATAGTCAGGATGGAGAAAAATGTTTACAGTTTACCAAAGAATGCAATACCTACAGCAGAAAAGACCTTGGTCATTTTGCAGGAAAGTGGCAGCTACTTTGGCCTTGAGCATGAAGAAGACATTTGGGGGGAGCACAAGAGTCCCAGCCCTGCCTGATGAACTATGTCTGTTTACAGACTAGAGTTACAAGGATAGGCAACCAAGGCAATCAAGATCTGTATGTCCAGAACAGTGATGGGAAGCAGGCACTTGAAGCAGCCAGTAAGGGTTTTCCATAGTTTGATGTAGCATTTTTGGTTTTGCTGTAGAAGCCAAGCATGCAATTGATGGTGGACGCATGGTTGCCACCTAACTAAAACAATTTCTTGGAGGTACTGAATCTTACAGACTAGCAACAGACACATTGTCTCCATGTATTTTTCACTTAAAAAGAAGTGATTACCCTTGGTTTGGAAAAGGCGACAATGGGTAAGACAGCTCCAAACTCAAACACCTCTACACAGAGCCGAGACTGAGAGGACCATCTCAACTCTTGAATCCCTTACAGAATCAAGGAAGAAATACTCCAGAACAGAGATCCTGTGATTTGTTCCCATCATTTTTGCATCATTCCAGAACAGAGTCAATCATTTCTAGTAGCTACCCAAAAGTCAAATCTAGGTTGAGTTCTTTCTGTGGGACAAGGCAGCACAGCCCCTGCCCTGCACCTTTCCAACATATTGCTGCTACCCACCCATATTCTAACACTTCACTTCACACTAACTCTTAATATAATGATTAATTAGTCCTACAAATATTCATCAGATGAAATTCTCCTAGCAGGTCTCATTTAAAATTGCTTCTGGCTGTAAAAGAAAACATTTGTTGATTTTTGTGACTCTTATGCTTAATTAATGATTGATTCTAGGGTTGAGACTTTGATAAATTTCTGTCAGGGTTAAATATAGTAGTTTTAGTGACATTTGTACAACAAAATTTGATTTACTTGGGTGAGGATATAAGGTCTTACTGGGTATGATGAAAGAGATGTAGGTAAAAATTAGTCAATATTTAAATATTTAAATACTTAAATATTATAAATATAAGAAATAGTACTGGCCCTGGTACTTGTTATTACACTAGTCCCTGAAAATGATCACATCATTCTCCTAGTTACAGTAAGCCGAGTACATCAATGATCTGAGAATTTATTACACTAACAGAAGAAAGGCACTTTTCCAAGCTGCTTCCACTTTTACTGGACAAGGGAACACAGGATGTAATGTTAATTAAGCATGTCAGGAAATAAAAAAATAGAACAACTGGATTCAAGATTTGGCCCTGACATTAACTCACTGTATGATCCTGGTCAGAGCCCAGTTGAACAGCGTGTAATATTAAACTTGGTGTTTATCTGCCAATGTTGTTTTTCTCCATTTTTTTCCTTCCATTGCTCAGCACTGGGCCATAATGGCATCTGGTAGGCTTGCACCAGAAAGAGGGGATAGAAAAGGAAAGATGGAGTGGCTCAGCTCTGACAATGGGATAACAGCCAGCACTCTGGTTCACAGGTTTAAACTGCCCCAAATCCAGTACACAGAGGTCTACAGCCTAAGGGCCAAATCC
Organism: Dasypus novemcinctus; assembly: GCF_030445035.2. NCBI lineage: Eukaryota > Metazoa > Chordata > Mammalia > Cingulata > Dasypodidae > Dasypus > Dasypus novemcinctus. The sequence continues at coordinate 65,250,782 of NC_080676.1, forward strand.
GATAGTCCATAACGTGTTTTAGTAAGGCCAGCAAATTAAGAATGATTTTTGTATTCTTAAATGGTTGGAACAAACATAAGAATAGTATTTCACGGCATGTGAAAAGTATATGAAATTCAAATATCAGTGTCCATAAAGAAAGGTTTATTAGAACACAGTCACATTCATACAGTTACTTTACTGACTATGGCTGTTTTCATGCTACAAGTGCAAAGCTGAGTAGTTGCAACAGGTACCATATGGATTGTAAGACTAAAATTTTCCAGAAAAAACAGATTAGTACATATTTGGCTAGCTCAGTTCTAGACAAATAACTTCATTATAAAGTTGCTTCACAATCTAAACATCTGGCCTGAGTAGTAAGAAATTTTTTTCTGGTTGGAGAAAATAGCCAGAAGTAGAGGTGGCTCTATAATCAACACTTCTTCTAGCCATAAGTGTGTCTGGTAATTAAGAGGGAAAAATGTCAAATGTGTTGGTATATATTTGGTTGAACTAGATTTTGCTGTTCCTAAATCACTCCAAGCTCTGGCCTCAAACTCCATTTTCTCTGTCCAGTATTAACCTATGTGTAAACAATTGAAACTAATTTCTCGACACAAATTTGCCTCACACTTCCCCACCTCTATGTCATTTCTTTGCCTCCCCTTCAGAATGCTTTCCTCCCTCATTTACACTTCTCCAAATCCTACCCATTAATGAGGTTATTCTATTTCAATTCTCTTTTATTATTGATATAATGCTGTGATCAAATCACTAGATATCAGTGAGATCTTTAAGACTTTTCTCAATTAGTAAGTTTCCACAAAGTTTCCTGAATTCTCTACCAACTACTCATTATGGCAGAGATTCCTGTAACTTCATTACAACCCATTTCCTTTTCCTCCTGGGAACACAGCCAGACTGAAATTTCCAGTATCCCTTGCAGTCACCTGGAGCCATCGGACTGTTCCCTGGTAATGGAATGTAGGCAGAGGCAATGTTTGTCCATCCAGGCCAAGTCCATTGGCATTCGACATTGAGAGTCACCTGCTGAGAGCTGGTAGGCTAGCAATAACCCTCTTTGCTATTTTTTTTTTTCCTCTTTCCTTTCAGAGGCTGGAAGCAAAGAACTAAGACCTCAGTCAATGATTGATCAACAAGATTGAAGAAGTCTGGTCCCATGAATTTTCTTCTATGAACCAGTGGAATTATGGGTTATTTTTTACTTAATATACTCAGTATGTAATTTAAGCCTCCCTAAGCTCCCAGAGTCCTGGATTTGTACCTATATTTTGAGAAATCTGTATTTACCTTGTAGAATAGTATCTTTTAAAACTTTAAGCATATTTTCTCTGTCCATCCTACAATGCATAGACGTAACATAATAATGAGCTTTTTGGGTTTGCGCTCTTACCTATGTCCCTGCAACAGATCAATTCTCAAAAGATACTCAATAAATCCCTACTGAATGAATGAATGAATGTTCATTTTTAGTTCATGGCAGATGGAAAAGTTGTTCATACTCCTTATTTCAAAAGTCCTTTTAAAACCTTTGGGTAAGTAGACCTCACACCTATCCAATGTTAACATGTAGAGAAAAGATTAGGAGCCAGTGGAAATTTAAGCTAAGGTGAATACAAAGTTGAATAAAAAGAAAACGTAGCTTTCTCATCTTTTCATCTGCATTGCTTAATTTTATGGCTGTATGTACACAATACAAATACTAAACTGAGATTTGGAACATCTGTATATCCCTTATTCTTCTTATCTGTATATCCCTAATTCTTCCAGGTAGTGCACTGAAATTATAGAACACTAAAAAGAATCCTTCCATAATGAAATAGTTGAAGCATCTCTCCATAGTGCCTGATACACTCTTAAGAGACTAATTTAGGAAGTAGGGGCATCTAGCTCAGCCCACAGTTCTGAGAGTTATATTTATTCTCCCTTTCCTCTGAAATTGAACTGGTTGGCATGCCAACCATAAGATGGTGTGGTAACATAAGATGGTGTGGTAAATGGCAAGGAAATCTACAAACTGAATAATCAATCTTTAAGGAACTAAGTTGATAGTTGTTTAAAGAATGTCAAGACAGAAGGAATATATTTTCCTATTTAAGTAAAATCTTCAACTAACAAAAGTGTTATGAATTGGCAGATGCAGAAGACCAAATCGTTTAAAACAATAGAAATAATCTCTAGTTTGCATGTCTTTTATGGTTTACTCTGGCCAGTCAAATAGTCTGTCTACTTTTCCTCTCAGGAGGGCAGGGATATTGGCCCATTTTAGAGAGGAAGACATTGCAGTTGATTAATTCCGAGGTCACACTAGTATCTATGCCTGTTTATTCTAATTTTAGGACTCTTCCACTGAACACACTGTCTTCCCTAAAAGAAGCAAATTGTAAATCAAAATCTGCATTAATGTTTCTTAACATTACAGGGTTATGGACTAAAGTTAAAATTCAGTGTAAGCTTTGGACTCCTTCCCAGAATGATGCTCAAATACACACAATTTTAACTTTATAAGTGTCATAGATCCACACACCCCCACCTGAGCCTCCTACATTAAAAAAAGAACATAGAACATAAGAAAAACATAGACCCCCAGGGAAGAATTGTTATTCTGGATAGAGCATGCAGGAAACAAAGACACTGTGATAGATTTTAGTAAATGGATTGACTTACTGACTTACTGATTCTCCATCAATCCTCTTTCCTCAATCTCCATATCACAGTCTTTCACACATCCTATTTGCATAATAATGCTTTCTTTATATAGTTATTAATCAACATGCCTTTAAGGTTATTTTATATTACTCACACATTATTGCTTTGAAATATGAATGTTGATGCTTCTATGGAAAGACATTTTGATTAAATCAATTTGTAACAAATTTGACTAGAGCCAGTATAAGTTTTTTTTTTATCTTCTTTAATGTAAGATATTGCAAGCTTTCAATTTTTGCTGAGTAAATTTATGATTTTTAAAAATTAGACAATGGAAAACTTCTGGGAAAATGGCTACAGAGTAGGTGGGCAGAGACTAACCCACTCACAAAAAAAAAAAGGCAGTGAGAAGGCAGGTACCTATTTAAGGAGATGCTTTGGATATATAGAGAAAAGGTGCTCTGAGTCATCTAGGTGGGTACTGGAAAGGTAAAGAAGAAAACCATAATTTGCTCGCCTCTGTGGCTGGACACGGTATATATACCCAGCCCTCACAGCAAGTAGCTGTGGTGCCCCTGACTTGCTGCTTCCATGGGACTGGGAGGGGGTGTTCCCTGGGAGGAAAAGGGGTCTGGGGGTGGCTGAGGAGTGGTTTCTTTGTGGTGAGTTTGGCCAGCTGAGCCCTGTTTGAATTTCAGAAGGACCCCGACCCAGCTGGAAGAGGGGAGGGGGATCCATTTGGGGACTGGAGGATTTGCTCAGGCAGGCTGTGATGCCCACCCTCCAGTTGGAGAGAGAAAGCAATTAGATTAGAGGGGATGGATACAGGTGCCTAATCAACAGGACTCTAGCAAGTTACAGAAGTCAAAAAACACCTGGGGGAAAGGGGGCACATCACTCTCTGAAAAATGATTAATCTAAGGAGACAATTCAGTTCAGTGGGGAAATTCTTGCCTTGCAAATACAAGGCATTATTTATTTTTTATTTCCTTTTACCATTGTTTTCTACCTACATTATTTCTTTTCTTCCCTTCATTTTTCTATCGTCCAGTTTCTGTTGTTTTTCATTCATCACACCTTTTTTAATATGCTCTTCAATATTTTGAAATTTGTATTTCTCTCTCACAATCTTTTTTCCCTGTTTTCTTTCCTTAATTTTTTTACCTTTTTTTTTTTTCTTTTCTTGTTACCTTTTTCTTTTCCTCACTCTCATCATTCTGGCCTTTTATTAATAATTCATTCTATATATTTTCTCTATTTTGTTTTTCATTTAATTTTTTTCTATTACATTTTTAAAATCTTTTTTCTCTTCTAATGATTTTTTACTCATGTTAATTATTTATTTCCTTATGTCATGTATGACTCCTCTTTACATTTTATTATTATTACTATTATTACTTTTTTCTCCTCTTATCTTATTCCTTTTCTCTGACTCTAATTTTTTCCCCAAGGGAATATAGACAATGGCAAGTAAACAGAATAAGAGGAATGAAGTATCAAAGTGAAAACTTACAAGACTCAAAATCAACAGCAAAATAAAACCCTACAGTAGAAAGAGAAGTTAACCAACTGAATTAACCCATCAAGATAAACAGATGCCTAGACACCGAAAAAAATTACAGACTATACTAAGAAACAGGAAGGTATGGCCCAGTCTAACAAACAAACTAAAAAACAGGAGGAGAGGCAAAACACAGAACAACAGTCAAAGATTTCCAAACAATATCATGAATCACCTTAATGAAGTAAAGGAAGAGATTAAGAAGACAGCTGGAGAAAATACCAAAGAAAATGTAAACATACATAAAAAAATAATGGATGTGATAGTGATTAATGGCACAATGCAAGAAATCAAAAATACATTCGGGGAAGCGGACTTGGCCCATTCGATAGGGCGTCTGTCTACCACATGGGAGGTCCGCGATTCAAACCCTGGGCCTCCTTTATCCATGTGGAGCTCTCCCATGTGCAGTGCTGATATGCACAAGGAGTGCCGTGCCCACATGGGGGAGCCCCATGCACAAGGAGAGTCACCCAGCGCAAAAGTGCCGCCTGCCCAGGAATGGCGCTGCACACACAGAGAGCTGACACATCAAGATGACACAACAAAAACTGAAACACAGATTTCCTGTGCCACTGACAACAACAGAAGTGGACAAAAAGAACACACACCAAAAGGACATAGAGAACAGACAACTGGGGTGGGGGGGTGGGGAAGGGGAGAGAAATAAATTAAAGAAATAAATCTTAAAAAAAATACATTGGAAGCACAAAACAGCAGATTTGAACAGGCAGAGGAAAGAATTAGTGATGTGGAAGACAGTACATCTGAGATCAGATAGATAGTAGAACAGACAGACAAAAAGACAGAAAAAAACCCAACAGGGATTTAGAGAATTGAATGACAACATGAAACATACAAACATATGCATTATAGACATCCCAGAGGAAGAAGAACAGGGAAAGGGGGCAGAAGGAGTGTTGGAGGAAATAATGGCTGAAAATTCCCTGAGTGACATGGATGTACATGTCCAGGAAGCACAGTGCACACAAACAGTATAAATCCAGGCAGGCCTACCCCAAGACATATACTTGTTAAATTGTCTGATGCACAAGACAAAGAGAGAATACTGAAAACAGAAAGAGAAAAGAGATCCATCACATACAAGAGAAGCTCAATAAGATTAAGTGCTGATTTCTCATCTAAAACTATGGAGGAAAGAAGACAGTGCTATGACATACTTAAGGTGCTAAAAAAAAAAATCCTTCCAACCAAGGATTCTCTATCCAGTGAAGCTGGCATTCAAAAATGAGGGAGAGATCAAAATATTCACAGATAAAGAGAAATTAAGAGAGTTTATTAATAAGAAACATGCCCTTCAAAAAATACTAAAGGGATTTCTGCAGGATGAAAGAAAAAAAGTAGGAGAGAGTTGGAGGTTTACACATAAACCTAAAGACAATATGGGGAATATAAGTAATTCCTTGAGAGTAGCAACAATAATTTTAATGGATGAATGGATAAGGAAATATCACCCAATGTCTATATGCTGTCTACAAGAAACTCACCAGGAATGCAAGGAGACTAAAAGTGAATGGTTGGAAAACAATTTTAAATGCAAATAATAATCAAAAAAGGTCTGGAGTAGCTATGTTAATATCAGACAAAATAGACTTTAAATGCAAAACTATTGTAAGAGACAAAGAAGGACACAACATATTAATAAAAGGGGAATTCTATCAAGAAGAAAGACCAATCATAAACATTTATGCACCTAACCAGGGTGCCTCAAAATATATGATGCAAATATAAGTGGAGAAATAGATGTCCCTACAATTATTGTTGGGGACTTTAATACACAATTATCACCATTAGACAGAACATCACAACAGAGAATAATAGAAACAAAGACCTTTAATAATACATTATAATAATGTAATATAATAATATGTTAGACAATAAACATATACAGAACATTATAACAAATACAAACAAAAACAACAGACATAATAGAACACTACAAACAAATGCAGTGGGATATACATTCATTCTTCTCAAGTGCACAAGGATCATTCTCCAAGAGAGACCACATGATAGGCTACAGAACAACTCTCAATGAATTCAGAAAGACTGAAATTATACAAAGTAATTTTGTCGTGCACAATGGTATGAAGCTGGAAATCAGTAATGGGCAGAGAAGCAATTAGGCACAAAGATTTGGAAGTTAAACTACACATTTTTAGACAAACAGTGGCTCAAGGAGGAAATTGCGAAAGAAATCAGTAACTACCTGGAAATGAATGAAAATGACAATACAACATATCAAAATCTATGGGATGCAGCAAAAGCTGTACCAAGAGGGAAATTTATAGCCATAAATGTCTGTGTTAAAAAAAGAAGAAAGAGTTAAAATCAAAGACTTAACTGCAACCTGGAGGAACTAGAAAAAGAACAGCTAACTAACCCGAAAGGAAGTAGAAGTAAAGAAATAACAAAGATTAGAGAACTAAATAAAATTGAAAATAAAATCCCTAGAAAAAATAAACAAAACCAAAAGTTTGTTCTTTGAGAAGGTTAACAAAATTGACAACCTTTAGGTAGACTAACGAAGAAAAAAAGATAGAAGATGTGAATACATAAAATAAGAAACAAGGAAGGGGATATCACCCCTGACCCCACAGAAATAAACAGTATCATAAGAGGATACTTGGAAAAATTGTTTGCCAACAAGATGGACAATTTAGAGGAAAAAATGGACAAATTCCTAGAAACACACAAGCAGCCTACATTGATGAAAGCAGAAAATGATGAGTTCAACAGACCAATCACAAATAACAAGATTGAATTAGTCATCAAAAATTCCCCAACTAAGAAGAACCCAGGACCAGATGGCTTCACTGATGAATTCTACCAAGCATTCCAGAAAGAACTAACACCAATCCTGCTTAAACTCTTCCAAAAAATAGAAGTGGAGGGAACATTACCTAATTTATTCTACGATGCTAGCATCACCCTAATACCAAAGGCAAACAAAGAAATCACAAGAAAGGAAAACTATAGACCAATCTATTTCATGAAACTAGATGCTAAAATTCTCAACAAAATACTTGCTAATTGTATTCAACAAAGGAGCAAACGAATTACACATGATGACCAAGTGGGCTTCATGCCTGGTATGCAAGGATGGTTCAACATAAGAAAATCAATCAATGGAATACACAATATAAACAGATCAAAAGAAAAAAGCACAAGATAACCTCTATAGATGCAGAAAAAGCATTTGACAAAATATAGCACCCCTTCCTGATAAAAACACTTCATAAATAAGAATAGAAGGAAACCTCCTCAACATAATAAAGGGTATATATGAAGAACCCAGAGCTAACATCACATTCAATGATGATATCCTTAAAGCTTTCCCACTAAGATCTGGAACAAGACAAGGATGTTCACTGTCACTGCTCTTATTTAACACTGTGTTAGAAGTACTTGCCTGAGCACTTAGGCAAGAAAAAGATATAAAAGGCATCCAAATAGGAAAAGAAGAAGTAAAACTTTTACTATTAGGAGATGTCATGACCCTATACCTCAAAAACCCTGAGAAATCTACCACAAAGCTTCTAGAGTTCAGTGAAGTGGAAGGTTATAAGATAAATGTGCAAAAGCCAGAAGCATTTCAATAATGAGAAATCTGAAGAAGAAATCAAGAAAAAAATCTCATTTACAATAGCTATTAAAAAACTCAAATACCTAGAAATAAATTTAACTAAAGATGGAAATGACTTGTACACAGAAAACTATACAACACAGTTAAAAGAAATAAAGATGACCTTAATAAGTGGAAAAATAGTCCCAGTTCATGGATAGGGAGACTAAATATAATTAAGATGCTGATCCTACCCAAATTAACAGATTTAACACAATCCCAATAAAGATTACCACAGAATTTTTTACTGAATTGGAAAAGCTAACTATGAAATTTATTTAGAAGGGAAAGAGGCCCTGAATAGCCAAAGATGTATTGAAAAAGAAGAACATATCAGAGGAGTCAACACTACCCAACTTTAAAACATACTACAAAGCTACAGTGGTCAAAACTACATGGTATTGGCACAAGGATAGACATACTAACCAAGGAATCAAATTGATAGTTCTGATATAGATCCTCACATATACAGTCAACAGATATTTGACAAGACCCCCAAGACCACTCAACTGGGAGAGAATGGCCTCTTCAACAAATGGTGCTTGGAGAAAGGGATATTCATATCCAAAAGAATGAGAAAGGAACACCATCTCACAACGTATACAAAAATTAACTCAGGATGGATTAAAGATCTAAATATAAGAAGCAAGACCATAAAGGTCTTGCAAAATAAAGTAGAGAAGCATCTACAGGATCTAGTATTAGAAAACAGTTTCATGAACTCTACACACAAAGCAAGAGTAATGAAAGAAAAAATAGATAAATGGGACCTCCTCAAAATTAAAAACGTTTGCACCTCAAAGGAGTTTTTTTAAGAGAGTGAAAAGACAGTCTGCTTGATGAGAGAAAATATGTGGTAATCATAAATCTGTTAGGGGCCTAATATCCAACATATATAAAGAAATCCTACACCTTGAAAATAAAAAGACAAACCACCTAAAAAACTGGCAAGTGATTTGAATAGATACTTCTCCAAAGTAGAAATACAAATGGCTAAAAAGCACATGACAATATTACTAGCAATTAAGGGAATGCAAATCAAAACCACACTAGCTATTAAGGGAATGCAAATAAAACCACAAAGAGATATCATCTTACACCCATTATACTGGCATCTATTAAAAAGACAGAGGACCACACATGTTGGAAAGGATATGGAAAAATGGAAAACCTTATCCACTGCTGGTGGGAATGTGGAATGGTGCAGCCATTGTGGAGGATAGTTTGATGGCTCCTCAGGAAGCTAACTATAGAACTGCCATATGATCCAGCACTCCCACTGCTGGGTATATATATGCAGAAGAATTGAAAGCAGGAACATAAATACATATATGCACACCAAAGGTCATAACAACATTATTCACTATTGCCAAAAGTTGGAAACAACCCAAATGTCCTTCAACAGATGAACGGATAAACAAATTGTGGCATATACATACAATGGAATATTACTCAGCTGTAAGTAGGAATGCATACAGCATACAGGATAACATGGATGAATCTTGAAGACGTTATGTTGAGTGAAGCAAGCCAGGCACTGAAGGACAAATAGTACATGACCTTACTGATATTAATCAAGCAAATTGAGCAGACACACAGAGCTAGAGTCTGGAAGATAGTTTTATAGGACACAAAAAGGGAGAAGAGGTTTATGAGCCAATGCCCACATGGGCAAAATCTATGATAAGGTGGAAGTACGTAGTTGTGCAGTGGATGGACATGACAGTGGTGCAGTGATTCTATTGGGCTAGGTGGTGCTGGTTTGTGATGGAAGTAGGGTTGGGGGGTGGACTGTCCATGGAATTGAGGGGAGGACTAGGTGAACAATGGGGATTTTGGGGTATGTGATTGAAACTACAACATTGGGAATGTCCTTTTGGCAACATGGCAAGGGAGAATTATTAGTTTAGGGTGTTGGATGTTGGGGATATTTGAGACAGGGCACACCTGGGGCATGCTTCTAGTGAATGTGTGAGTGTTCATCTTGTCACAGTGTGTTGTATAAGTGGGTGGAGATCCACATAATGAGTGGGAAGGTGTTGGACTCCCATTCTAGGGAGTCCTGCTATGTTCTTAAATTGAGGGGTGGGAGTCTCTTAAGAGCATAGGCAGTGCCCAATAGGAGAGGACAGGCCAATATATCAAGTCTTCAATGTTGCTGTAAGTAACTACGAGTCTTGTTTTTCAAGGAGTGAAACTTGGTGGTTGCCATGGGTTCTGAGAGGAGGGGGTTGGAGGAATAGAAGAGATGAAATACAGGGCATTTTAGAGGCAATGGAAGTGTTCTATATGATCTTGCAATAATGGCTACAGGCCATTTTAAATTTCATTGAAATTTATAAAAGTGTATGGTCCAAAATGTAAACCATAATGTAAATCATCAACCATAGTTAGTAGCAATATTTCAATATTTGTACATCTATTGTAACAAATGTACCATCCACATGTAAAATGTTATTAATAGAGGAAAAGGGAAAAAGGGGAGGATGTTGGGTATACGGGAATCCCCTATATTCTGTACATGACTTTTCTGTAACCTAAACCTTCTTTGAAGACAAAATGAAAAAAAAAAAAAGGAAACTGGGGGAATAAACATAAGAAAATGTCATTGTCCATATAAGATAACAGATCTTAGTGATGAAAGACATGTCAAAAATTTTTAATTTTATATTTTTAATCATTCAAAATCTTCTTTTAATTTTTTATTAGTTCTTTTAAAAACTATCATTATTACTTCATTTTCTTATTAATTGCATTTGGTTATTTTCTTAGCTTCATTTTTTAAGAAGTTTGAGATCACAGAAGGATTACAACTGTGGCAGGGGAGGATCATCAATACAGGATATCAATGATGGGGTATGCATGGGAGCAAGTTCACCTGGGGTATACCTATATAAATGAGTTCACATGTTCATGGGGCATTGTCACAGTGGGTAGAGATTCACAATATAACTGAAAGAATACTGAATTCCCACTGGGGAGCTCTGCCACATTTTCTAATGGGACAGCAAGGATCCCCTGAGTACAGGGACAGTGACTAGTGAAGGAGGAAGGACTACTGACAGGCCCTTGATATTGATGAATGTCTTTATGAACCTTTACTTCTGAAATTGAAACTTAACCTAGCTTTACTTATAGGGTGCCAAAGAGTTACCATCTGAGAGCTTCCTTGCTGCTCAAATGTGGCCTTTTTCTAAGCCAAATTCAGCATATAAATGTATTACCTTCCCCCCAGCACGGGACATGACTCTCAGGGATGAGCCTCGCTGGCATTGAGGCATTACTACCAAGCACCAACTAGCAATGCAACTGGAAAGAGATGTTGACCAAAATGGGCAAAGGGTAAAGACAAATGGGTTTATACAGCTAAGAAACTTCAAAGTGAGTCAGGAGGTCATTCCAGAGTTTATGCTTATGCACATCTCAGCAGAATCTCACTGACTGCCAAAGGAAATATTGCCTCTAATAGCAGAGACATCCAGACACCATAAGCAGGGAAGACAGCTCAGGAGTTTGGTGCCCTGCGAATGGGCCCTGTTTGGGAACTTATGTTTCCCAGTGTTGGACTCAGATGTGGTTTACCTACACATGGCTCTTCTGCCCCTTCTATTTGAACCAATAGTTAGTGCTAGAATTGATAGATGTATGTCCAAAGGATTTAAATCTTTAGGCTGTCCATGAGCCAGCTGGGTCCTGAATCTCAACAGTTGCAACATGTATTCTCCAGTTCATTGGATTCACCAAGGACAACTAACAAGGAGATGATGATGGACAACAACCATCCCAAGGAACAGAAAGATTCTGCAACTGTATGCAAGATACTCTCATCCATGTGCCCCACAAGATTTAAGCCCCTCTCAATTAGAGGTTGAGTGGGCATCACCAACCCAGAATCCTCAGGATTGGGGAATGAATGATGGACTAGAATAGACTTACTGGTATTTTAGTATAGACTTACTGTGATTCTAGCAAAGAAAGAACTTTCATCATTGATGTGGAGGCGGTGACTACTGGAGGTTCTCAGGTGAGGGAGAGGGAAAGACAGTCGTAATATACAGACTTTTTTGGGACTTGAGAATCATCCTGAATGATGTTGCAATGATAGATACAGCCATTATATATCTGGTCATAACTTACAAAACTGTAGTTTACACTGGGAGACAGTGCAAACTACAGTGTAAACTATAATCCACGCTTAGTGGCAATGCTCCAAAATGAGTTCACCAATTGTAACGAATGTACCACACTAATGAAGGATGTTGTTAATATGGGAAAATGTGGGAAGGGTTGGGAGCAGGGCATATAGGAATCCCCTAAATTTTTTATGTAACATTTACATAATCTAAGTGTCTTTAAAAATAAAAATAAAAATCTATATTTAAAAAAAATAAAATTAGACAATGTATTATTCACATAGCTATGTAAGTATCAGCATGTTGGTTCAAATATTAGCTATAAATGATTATAAACATTTATTTTCTTCACAAAGCTACTTACAGATCGTGCTAAATTTACACTTCTTCATTGACTTCAAAGACCTGTAAGATTTAATAACAAGGCTGGAAATAGCAAATTCATACTTTTGATGGAGACTATTAGAAGCTGATATTGAGATAGGTCTAAATTCAAGAGCAAATTAGAACAAACTTGAGTTGATTTCCCATTCAAAGTGGTCTACAGAATGTTCTTCCAGTGGGTCTAATGACCCAGCAAGTCAAGACCTGGTGCAAGCATGAAAGCCTGACTGATCCCAATCTTTCTGGAAGAACCTATTCTCACTAGAGCTGCTCAGGGCTCTCCAGGCTATCAGAGCAACCCACTTAACATCTAAACCCCAAGACCCAAACCTCCGTGATCTCAATCACCTCTGATGTTCTCTTGGATAAAAACCTAGAAGTGAATAAGAAGAACTAACTCCAGATTGAAAAAGAATGTGAAAAACACAAGCAGGAATGTAATAAAAGTCATTTAAAATAAAAGCCTATTTCTTTTTCCAGTTCATATTCTGTCTAAAACACCAGGGCTGAAATGAGGATAGAAACTGGCATTGCAACTTAATGAAAGCTGTTCCTCCAAGATGCATTAATCACTGAAACCAGAGATGGAAAAGACTGCATAGATCATTTATTTCTTCCTCAAGACAAGCCAGAAATATACCTTATAGTTTCCTTCCCGAAGTTCATACAGCATTTATCATACCCTGAATGGAACCATATGCTGCAGTAATTCAAATTTCATGGACAAGACAGAGATTAAAAGAAGAATAAATTGCACTTAGTATGCTTCAATAGACTATGCTTTTTTTATTTTTATTTTTATTTTTATTTTTATTTTTTAACAATTGAGTACTATAAGGAAGGAAAATTTTATGGGGAATGTGATGGTCAAGTCCTCTACTAATGGTGTGGTCCTTCAGAATCCTTTAAATGTCATTGCCAGCCTTAGTAAAATTGCAACTCAAGGTTAAATTAAAGCACTTATTCAATTTTAATAGGGTGATTCTGTACATCACATAGCCTACAAAATTTAATGTTATTCTGATATAACTTTATGAAATGTAGCATGTATTATACTCACAGGTGAGGAAATAGGCCTCACTGATACTAAATTAGTAGCTCAAAATCTTATAGATAGTTCGTGGCAAAGCCATCAGAACATTCATTCATTCATTTTAAAAATGTGTGCTGAACACATAGTACATACCAATAATTATACTGGAAACTAGAGATACAAAGATGAGGACCACATAGTCTTTGTCTTCCAGGAATCTGAAGTCCACCAAGGAGCATAAAATAAACACATATAAAATTCTAAAGTAGGATAGATATGGTTAATCACCCAAAGCCTTCCAAAATGGCATGGCAACTCAGAGGAAGAAGGAGTCAGTATAAGAAACTATCTGATGTGGAGTGGACACAACCATTCCAAGGTCCACAGGATGGAGGAATAGCATATGGATTAGAGTGGATTTACTGATATTCTATTCATGAACTATTGTGATTAGTAATCGAAGAAAATGTGGCATTGGTGTGGATAAAGTGGTCTTGGTGGCTGCTGGGTGTGGGAAATGGGAGGAAGAGAAGAGATGTGGAGGCATTTTCAGGACTTGAAGTTGTCCTGGGTGATGATGCAGGGACAGTTACTGGACCTTGTATGTCCTCCCATGGCCCACTGGATGGAACATGGGAGAGTGAGGGCTATGATGTGGACCACTGACCATAAGGTGCAGCGGTACTCAGAGATGTATTCACCAAATGCAATGAATGTCTCATGATGATGGAGGAGATTGTTGCTATGAGGGGAGGAGGGGGGTGAGGAGGGGGTTAAGGAGGGTGGGGTAATATGGGGACCTCATATTTTTTTAATGTAATATTTAAAAAATAAATAAAGACCAAAAAAAATGTATACTCCTACCAGGAAAAAAAAAAAGAAACTATCTGAGGGAAGCAGACTTGGCCCAATGGATAGGGCATCTGCCTACCACATGGGAGGTCCCCAGTTCAAACCACGGGCCTCCTTGACCCATGTGGAGCAGGCCCATACGCAGTGCTGATGCGCACAAGGAGTGCCGTGCCACGCAGGGGTGTCCCTTGCGTAGGGGTGTCCCCCATGTAGGGGTGTCCCCTACATAGGGGAACCCCACGCACAAGGAGTGTGCCCCATAAGGAGAGCCACCAGTGCAAAAGTGCAGCCTGTCCAAGAATGGCGCCGCACACATGGAGAGCTGATACAACAAGATGACACAACAAAAAGAAACAGATTCCCAGTGCCGCTAAGTACAGAAGTGGTCACAGAAGAACACACAGAGAATGGACACAGAGAGCAGACAATGGTGGGGGGGGCGGCTAAATAAAAAATAAATCAAAAAAAAAAAAAAAAGAAACTATCTGAGTTGATTTCCTACTGATCTGTAAATTGATTAAGGTTATAAAGTGGGGGTAATTCGGAGAGCACTCTAATTGTTCAGTAAATGATGGCTGGAATGAATAAATAAAAGAAAGTATTAAGTTGTTTGTTCCCCTATTTCTTTTATAGGACATGGCTAGAATGATTAGTTTATGCTATAGAAATAAAGAACAAAATGAATCCTCACTGGACCATGGAGAAATGAGAACTGTGACTATGGTTGCATTAGATATCTCCTAAGTGGATATCCAGCTTTTTAATCCTTTTCAGTATAACAATTTAGCACCACAAAAATTTGTCATAAACCTTATCAAATAGCATGCAGAAGACAACCTAAACAGATTTACAGTTATTGAATAATTGCATATTTGGCAGCATGGATTCCAGGAGAGATCTGAAGGATCTGGAATGGACATGTTTGCAAAGCACTGCCAGAACACTCAAATATTTTTTATTGGGTCTATAAACAATTGTGTTGCTCATTTAGTCCACAAATCTGATATGCACACAGGGGTTACTTCAGACTTGTAAGACATAATGCCAACTAATGGTCACTGAATCTGCCACCTGGAGAATAGCTTTGGAAAATGAAACTGTTTCATTAGAGACAAGAAACACTGTAGGCCATCTTTTTTATAAGGCATGCCATCTGATCTGACTGGATATTTAAGGATACCAGATGTATGGACAAAAAAAATTATATCCTTCACCTCTGAAGGCAATGCTTTCATCTTTACAATTATGAGCACAGTTTTCCAGGAGTGGTGATGGTTTAGCTGTGAAACATCCCACATCCTTTGGTTGTTTTGGCCTTAGTCAAAGTGGTTCTGCTTTAGGGTAAAATCAAATTACTCTATGTGGCAAACAACTAGACTTGCACATACAGTGGATGCATATCTGTCATACTATGTGCAAAAATGAGCTGATCGACATGCTATCCATTCAAAAATATTAATTGAGCACCTACTACTTAAGTAATAGTAATAAACCGAAGCTTTATTGTAGGGAGTGTGACCTTCAGGTAGGCACTAAAATGTGTTTTCAGTATAAATTCTTCATTTGTTATTTTCATATCCTGTTTCCTTTAATCTTATTAAGAGCGCATTTTTGCAAAGAGGGTGGGAGTGAAGAAAAGAAAACTTGGTTACCTACTCAGCAAAAATTTTAAAATAAGGGCTCCTAGTAGCTCACAGCTGGTTTCTGCTTAGTGCAATTACAGAATCCAAACCAGCTCTTTAGTCAGAGATTGCTTAAAAGTTTCCGTGCCTGACTTGCAAAGGCTTAAAGGGAGAAATAGTAATTCTGCATCCTGAAAGGCCCCCAGATTTAAGGCCAGCAACTCAACATCTGGTCTGGTCATTGTTTGCCCTCAGTAAACATGTAGAAACTTAAAATTAAATAATTTCTTCCAATTGCTTTTATATGGCTTTATATGTCCCCAGGGACAGGGAGACACTCTGCCTTTTTTGGCCTCAAGGGCAATTTTTAATTGCTAAGTGGAAAGCAAGACTGTAAACAGAACTTAAAAATTCATGGAAAGTTGAACTTCTTGAAATCTCTTAATACATAAAAAATAATTACTTCATTTTCTTACCTAGTTTGTTTTGCATAGTTTAGAATCACAAAATAACAATATAATAAAAATAATATTAATACATTACCCAAAGGTAAATATCTTACTGATTAAAGTCTAAAATTGCCTCAAGCAATGCCATTTGTAATTGGCTACTTTAAATGCTTCCTAAACTGGCCCCTAATGTCGGTCTGCAAAGGTGGAGGAGTAGAGGGAGGGAGAGGAAAGTTATTTGTTTCATTGAAGATGGATCTGGAGTAGCATTCCCAGAAATGTATCTAACCTAATAAACATGAAGAGAAATTGTAAAATTCTGAACTGTTTTGGGGTCTGGGGGGACATTAGCATATTTGATGCTTTTTATTTAACTGATCCACTCCACAAAGTTTGTTGAAAATGTCCAAGAAATTGCAGTGTAGATAGCAGAAAGAGCACAGGGTTTGAAAGCAGATGGCATTGTCCCAAATCCTGGCTTTATTTGCTTACTCTGTGTGTCCTCGGTCAGAACATCCTAAGAACTTCACTGTCTTGTAAAATAAAAAATACTATTCTGGCCATTCAACTCACATGAATGTTGTGAGGTATATCAAAGAATATCACAGTACACTACAAACTCTAAAGCGATATACCAATATACATTTGTGAGAAAAGATTTTAAATATTAATGTAGCATCCTCCTTCAGAAAAAAATAATGGGTAAAATCAGTATATTTTTATTTCACATCATTTCAGTCCCCCTTTGGCCAGAATTTAAAGGAATGGTTTCTATATTACATTGGTCTAGTTACTGTTCCTTTGTAAGGGTAAATGGGATTCCAGCATGCTGACTGTTCTAGAAGTAGGAGGCAGGAGAAGACGATGAAAATTTGTCCCCAAAACCCCACAGTCAAGAAAACTGGGGGTCCTTATGTTCAGGTTTCATTCAAATAAAAAAAAAAAAACCTTCTGTAGGATAGTAGAGTAGGAAAGATAGCTTAATCAATTACAATGTTGAAACTGAAAGCAGGTAGATATGATCATTTGAAATGTTTTAGAGATGGTATTAATTTTTTTCCTAAAAAAATCTCCACTAATAGGACAGAGCCAAACCCATGGCCTGCTAGTGAAGGATTATGAGAAAATAAGGGTAGGAAATTGCTTGGAAATACGGAATAAGGCAGAATTACAAAATTACTTTTCCATTATCTCTATTATAAAAGAATAGAAGTATATGTGTGTGTGTTTAACACAGAGCCTTACATTTCTCCCATTTCTAGTTAAATAGAGTAAGATCTTATATGAAGCTTATTATATGCCTTCATGGGAATGCAGGGAGTTTCCAAACTCTAAGAACCAAAGTAAGCGATTAAAATTAAAGATCCAGAGTCTCTAACCTCTAAAATTCTATGTATAGCCCACTGGTGAATGGAGATGATGAAGCCACAGAATGATGAATGGAAAAATTACTGATTTACTACAGTTAATAGACACCTCTTACCATCTTCTAACTCTACTTGAACTACTACATTTTGCTGATAGAAGGAAGGATGGCAGAATGAGATAGTCTGAAAAGCTGGCCCAATTTCACTATACAGGAATGTTCTTTTGATCTTTATTAGGAAAATATATATGTTAATCAAGCCCTTTGTTGCCTTTGATACCAACCAAGTATATATGTGTCATGGTAAGGGAGATAATGAGAGTGGTAATAATGAACCCTGAGCCCACACAATTCATAAATGACCCATGTCATCTCTTCTTCAGGTTAAACTTTCCCATTTCTTGGAGTTGAATTCTCCGTCTTTTTCACATGAGCAATTATTATGATTTACATGACTTGTGTTTAGTGCATTATAGGGCCAGGTCAGGCCACTGATGACAAAGCCAATTAGGGATCATGTCTACTCACTAAGTGAGGACACTTGGAGAGTCAATTGATGACATTTTTTTCATACTGGCAATTCATAAATTTGTATAAATAACAATGCAATTTGGACCTCCATCATAACATTTCTCTAATTTACTTTGAAGCTTACAATGACTAAACCAACTTTAGCTAGATAAGATATTCCCGTTATAATTTATGAGCTAGCAAAGCTACTGACTATAGGTCAAGGTCAGTCATTTAAATGCTACAAAAATATCTCTAAATAAATATGAGTTGCAGGACTTAAATACATCAAATGAAAATGTTCCAGAAGAAGAATAAGATCCAGGCAAATGAATTATTTTGTAATTCGAATAAAACTGACAATGTACGTTGTCTGCGTCAATATACAAACAGAAAATTGTATTCTTGCAAGAGTGACTTCACAAAAGCAAATAACATTTGGGAAGCAATCTTCCTTTGAAACTAGAACACTCATATCTGTAAAAGAGCAATTATAAATGACATATATTACTTCTTGATGACCATGGAAAAGATCATTATCTATTTTGGGCTCAATTCTGCCTGGCATCTATTGCTTGCCTTGCTGTACATTCTTTCCTGAATATCAGAGTAGGAGTTGGTGCAGTTCTATATAGCACATTTCCATTTCAGAACTTCCTGGAGAGAATATAATCATTACTCCATTACCAAAAAAGGCACTAATGATATCCTGGTAATCTGCATCAATTCTTATATCTCCTACCATAGAACAATTAAGGTCATAGAGAAAATAGACTGCAACTTTTTTTTCATAATATGTCAGCTAGTTAAAACTTTGAAATTGTAATCTCCCCATTAGATGTTATTCTTTGAATATTCACATATCAAACATAACAGAATATAGTAGATTTTTTTTAAAAAATACTTATTCTTTATCTTTTCTAGCAAATCTGCCTTAAATAAGGCCTTTTCCCTACTAAAGAAAAGATTTTAGAACATTATCTGGATGAATTCCATAGAGAAATCATTTTAAAACAAACGAAAGAAATATCTTGCTTTGCTGTACTTTCCCAGGTAATAATATGCAGAATTATGAAATCAAAGAAAATTATTTACGTAAAATATTTACATACAAACATATTGCACATTTGTTCAAAGATATGAAGTACCAAAAAGTGTGTTTTAACTGAAAACAAAACTGTAGAACAAACAAGGGAATGAACAGGTGCCCAACTCCACTACCAAAATATTTTAAAAATTAACAACCAGCACTTCTTTAGTCTGAGTTAGTAGTAGAAGTTCTTCCCAAGATACACACCAGCTTCTCACCACACTTCATAAGCATAATACATGACATAGTTGCAGGTGAAAAAATGCCAAATGGGAGAAATTCTACAGCACAGAAAATTAGTGTAGTAGAATGACACAGAAACTTTCAGCCAAGGCACATTCCCTCAGCTCCCAATTCCCTTACAGCTGCCACATCTCTTCCTAGAATGCATCTCACACAGAATGCAGTTTTGACATTTACCTCCCATGAGATCATAATAAGAATTCTAAGACATTGATATATCATATTCCACTCAAGACTAGAGCATGAAACACCTCATGAGGGAAACTTCATTAATTCTAGAAGAGCACGCATTTATCAATAGAGTATATACCAACAACTTCCAAAAATAATATTGTAAGGTAACTTAGAATAAAAAAATGTATATAACAGTAAAATATAATATAGAAGGAAAGGCAAAAAAAAAAAATCCTATAGAAAGTAGCAATTGATTGTACCTGGAAGGTGAACTGGGATGCAATCATTCATTCCGTTAGTGTCGACCAAGTCCCTATTCAGTGTCAGTTAAGACTCTTGTCACTGTGAAGCAGGGGTGAACAAAAGAGGGGCCTACTTTTCAAAGACGTAGATAAAATATAAATGTATAATTACTATGAAAACTGTTAAATCACCAGGATTATGTTAGGAATAACTTTTTGCTTTAAAAATTTAAATTGAATAATAGGATAGAGTAATTTGGGAAGGAGGAAACTCCTTTAGATTGAGTAGCCAGGAAGGCCTCTTTGAGGTGAGACCTCAGTAACAAGAGGAGAAGACTTGGAGAAAGGCATTCAAGGTAAAGAGAAAAATAAACGCAAAGGCTCTGGGGCCTTTTGGTATCTAGGAAAGGGAAGGAGGAGGGGAGGTGAGGGGGAAGGGGAGGAGGAGGGGGAGGGGGAGGGGGAGGGAAGGAGAAAGGCCAATTTTCTGGAACCTATTAATTTGAGATAAAGCTAAAGAAGAAGGCAGGGCCCAGATAATCTAAAGCAGGGGTTCTTAACATTTTTTGTTCCACAAACTATTTTGCCAGTCAGGTGAAAACCACGGTCCCCTTCTCAAAATGTAGTACAGATAGTTTTATAACACTCAACATTGGAAAGTCTTTAAATTAAAATTTAGGAATTTTTAAAATTCCATTTTACAACTTTCCCATAATTTTAATACCTGATAACCCAACACAGTTCAATATCTGTTCAAACATTTAGAAATTCGAGTTTCCCTACAGCGTCACAAAACCATCTTCACCATCCTTACCAACAGCTTATTTGCAATAATCCACTGCACTCAGAACACAGTACACCAAAATAAAAATCACAGTAAGTCCACATGATTTACTATTTAATAAATACATCACGCCTGCACCAACACATCCCCACAAGAATAGTGTTTCTTTGAATTTCTAATCCAAGCTCATGAACTCCCTGAAATTGTTCCACAGACCACTTGGGGGTCCATGGACCCCTGGCTAAGAGCCCATGATCTAAAGCATTATAGGTCAAAGTAAGGAGTTTGAATTTATTTCTAAATGATGAGAAAATTAATGCACTTGGGATTTACACTTAGATATGAGCTTCTTAGCCACTAAGATTTCCAAACTTGTTTCTATATAAGGTTATCATTGTAAGAAAGAGCATCTGAAAAAAAAAAAATCAACTCAAATTTTCTTCTTCCCATTAAACTACTTTTCTGTTTACTGGATTTTATTCCTGTCCCTGAACAAAATTGCTTCATAAATCCTGATTCTCATTATGACAAAGAGGTAGGATGGGGACAAAGCAAAAAAAGAGAGAGAGAGAGAGAGAGAGAGAGAGAGAAAGAAGAGCAGAGGTGAGATGATCACTTCTATGTGTCAATTTGGCTAGGCTACATTCCCCAGTTATCCAATCAGACACTAATCTAGTTGTTGCTATGATCAGTTGACTTTAAGTAAGAGAGATTATCCTAGACAATCTGGATGTGCCTGATTCAATTAGTTGAAAGGCCTTAAGAGCAGAACTGAGGCTTCCTAAGGAAGAAATTCCTCCTATGAAGAGCAGTTTCAGCTCCTGCCCTTCCTGATACGCTGTCCTATGGATTACAAACTTGCCTATCCAGTCCACATTGACATTTCTTTGCAATAAATCTCTTAGTATATATCTCCTGCTGATTCTGTTTCTCTGGTTGAAATATGGCTGTCACAAGATATGACACTTATTTTGAAAGTGGTGTCTTATAGATAACCTGTGCCAATTTTCAAAGGGTTAAAGGTCAATGTAATTCCTTAACTTCTATGAGCCTTACAATATGGTTGCATGTAGAAGATAGGGAAAGGAAGACTAGTTTATTCAGATGCAATATTGCCAAATTCCATTGTTCTGACCAAATGAATTCACCATGGATAATGATGCAGACAGGATCAGAGCTCAGGATCTCTCACCAGTTCTGGACATGGGGGTCCCCTGCAGTCCTGGGGATACTGCTGGGAGAGCTTGCTATAGTGAACAGTAACAACAATTAAAAATAAATGTTCAGGAGCGGATATGGCTCAGACAGTTGCATGCTTGCCTCCCACATGGGAGGTTCCAGGTTTGGTTCCCAGTGCCTCCTAAAAACAAACACAAACAACAAGCAAAACTAAGAAAAACCAAGTCAGGGAAGCCAATGCAGCTCAGTGGCTGAGCACTGGCTTCCCACATGCAAGGTCCCAAGTTCACTTTGCGACACTCGTAACCTCAAAAATTGGTAGATAGATAAATGAAATGTTTGAGCCCATAATCCCAGAGATGAGAGTTTGCCTTAAAGAACTAATCAGGTGTGAACATGAAAATTGATATAAAACAATTTTTCTCAGTCAGACTTAATAAGAAGAGAATTAAATTGCACAAATGTTCAGGACATACTGAATAATTTATATCATGAAACCACATTAAGACATTCTAACTGGTGTTACAGAAAAAGATTTAAGAACATTGAAAAACTTCAGGATATATTGGAAGGTGAAAATGTAGGTTACAAATAGTTAAACTACGTGATACCAGTTTTTAAACAAATATTCATAAGCGTAGAACAAAGAGACTGTGGAAAGCTATATCTCATAATATTACCAATGATTATTCTTATGCCTTGAGATATACTCTGATTCCCTATGTCCACTGCCTCCAAAATGGTGTTTCTGCCTGAGGCCTTCAAGAAGAACCCAAACCTGACTATAATAATCAAGGTCTTCTCTCCTTCACTAAGTAGCTACATCAGCCTACTCATCAGCTCCCTAAAATGCCATGAACGTCCATACTCCAACTCATTTGGTTTCCTCTACTTCAGACTCCTTTCTATACCTATCCTCCTTGACACAGCACAAAAATATACTCATTTATCAAGGAAGAACTCAATTATCACTTATCCCATGAACCTTGCCAGATCCTGCCAATCGGAAACAATGAATTTGTCCCTTGTCTAGTTTTCATAGAATTGTGTTTTCACTCTATTTTGGTACTTAGCTATCCCTTTACAGTAGGATTTTACCTCACTCATTTTATAATATCACAAGGATTTTGCTTATAGTAAATACTCAGTAGGTAATGAGTGGAACAGAAATGATCTGAAATGTGAAAGAAAAGGTCAAAGGCCTTTATTACTAAGAATAAAATAAGGCAAGCAGATGTGGCTCTAGCAACTGAGCTTCCACCTACCACCTGGGAGGTCTGGGTTCGGTTCCAGGGCCTCCTCAAGAAGACGAGCAAGACAGTGAGCTGATGTGATAGGCTGGCCTGGCAAGCTGATGCAACAAGAGACACACGGAGGAAAACATAATCAGACACAACAAAGTAGGAAGCGGAGGTGGCCCAAAGGGATTAGGTACCTCCCTCCTACATGGGAGGTCCCAGGTTTGGTTCCTGGTGGCTCCAAAAAAAAGAAAAGACCAGCACACAAACAGACACAACAAATACAAACAACAAGGGGGTGGGGAGAAATAAATAAACAAAATAATAAAATAAAATTTTTAAAAAATAAAATAAAATGATTACTAGAACTTCATTCTTTGTTGTTCCAGTATCTATGATATGCTGGCAATCAAAATTACTGACCCTACTGGACTGAAGATCCAATGGTTGTGAAATTATTATTATGGTGAGGAAGATAAGTTATTTTGAGTAGTGGTTCCTAAACATGGGGGCAGAAGAGACTCACAGAGGAAAATTTTATTCCTTTATTTATTCTAATTTTTTTGGATGCAGATGCCAGAGTACAAGATAAAATCTGCTAAATCAGAGCTACAACCCAGAAACCCGTGTTTTTAAAATGCTCAAAATGATTCTGAGAACATGGCCCTGCTTGGGAAATCTGAACTTATATATATATATATATATATATATATATATATATATATATATATATATATGTTTCACTGCTTTGGGATACAATGAAAATGAAAAAAAACAACAACACACACACACAAAATAATATCCTACATTATTCAAAAACAAGAGGTAATTTTGTTGCATTCTTGAATTACATTTGCCTTATACTTCATCACAGATAGCTAATTTTAGTCTTCCTGATTTATGTAGGTCTTCTGATTTCCCATATTCTAGAGCAGTGGTTGTCACACTGAGTCTCTGGAGGTACCTCAGAGATGCCTCAGGAACTTCTCTGTAGGATGCAGAAGTACAGCTTCACCAACACAATTCTCTTCCTTTCCCATTATGTTTTTCTGTTTTTAGAAAATCTCAATTCCTCAAGAGATTTCATTTAAATAATGGTTTCTGCTGACTTAACAGCTACTGTAGATATTGCTCCATTTTATTAAAGATACTTTGCACCTGGTAGGTTATTGATGAACTATAACATTATTAGCTAAGTATATTTTTAAAAGAAAAAAGAAAAAGCCAAAATTTAAGCTTGACATCATTTCTTTGGCCTATTTCAAAGTTACTACTTTCGATCTCTTTGGTTAAATGTATGTGTGTAATATTTACAAAAATTATTCCCCCCAATTTTTCTCCCATTTGGGTAGGTTATCAGATTTGAACACTTTGAATGCTGGGATGGACCAAAGGGACAACAGCTGGGCAGCAGCTGCAACAAATTCCGAAGCAATGTTTCTTCTAAGTGCATATCATATCATTCACAAGTTAAAAAAATAGAAGAAAAGAAAAGTTCTGTAAGAGACAGGAAAGGGATTTCCCTTGCTTCCTAGTAGCAATGTATGTATGACCTTCCAGCCCCAGAACCTTCCAAAGGAGCCAGAAAAATAGCTGTGCCAGTGTGTGCATATGTGTGTGGATAGCATTTCATGAGTGAAATCACTGCTTGTCACAGCTGCATTGGAATTTGCTTTGGATTCTGGCTTCAAAATACAGAAGACGTGAGTAAAAACATGTCCATGACTCAGTCCTCAACTCTTGCCAAAGTGGTAGTTTTCTAGAAAGAAAATTACAAAAAAATTGAAAGTCAGAAAAAAGAAGAGGAAAAGACACTGCTATATATGATCTTCTGCTCATAACTGAAACTTGAAGATGTGATGAAGAAAGCAGGATTGTAGAGTGTTTAGGAAAGAGAAATACTCATACACGAGGCACTACCTAACATTTCAATAGACACATGGCTATTCTCAGTCACCTTAAGATATGTACATGGTGCTTACACATAAATAAAGCCAGATGTTTAAGATGTGGTTCAACCATTACCATGTATTCCCTTATATCACCTCTTGCCCTCAAAATTTTCAAGAAATTAGTTTTTTTCCCAAATGGAAGGGGAGGGAAGGGGAGAAGAAAAAATATATTTCTGGGTCTATAGCCTTAGGTCTGTTGATGACCAGCTGACAAAATGTGGTGAGTACATTTGTTTTTCATGACCTCCCTGAAGGAAAGTTTAGCATTGTAGTTTTTTGAGGCAGTTGGAATTTTTAAAAGAAATTATGAACCCCCCTGAAAACTGTGTTTTAAATCTATCAGGTCTACATAAAAATACCTGAAAACTCATCCTTCACTAAACACACATATAAGTAGAGAATGATTTCATGGAATCAAATTCATCTAATCTAGCTCCATTAATTGAATTTCCCATTGTGCATTCTGAAGCACACTTGTTTCACAACATGTGGAAAATTTGAGACTAAATAAATTTAGAAAATGCTGGGTTATATAATGTTAAACAGTTTTCTTTATTGTGGCATTTTTGGAGTCTCTAATATGTTGATGAACTTTCTGAATATTTAAGAGGGAAATACACGATATGATATCTCTCAAAGCTAGGTGACTCAGAGTCTTGTAGAATATTTTAAGAGAGTAGTGACCTGCAGGACATGTAGAGAAAAATGCTAATCTAAATTTAATAAATTGGTATTTTCCAGTCTCTGGTTAAATTTTCCCAAAAAAGTCCATTTTGTCCTCCAAAAGCTCTAAAAGTCAAAACATAATTTCAATTACACTGAAAAAAAATCTACTTCCCAATAACTTCCTCCACGGCTCCTGGTTTTTCACCTTGGAAGAACAAAAACAAGAGCAATGTGATCCCTTTTTCCTGTGAGAACTCTTCAGATATTTGAAGAGAACAATTATATTCCCACACAGTGTTCTACTTTGCAGGGAAAACACTTCCAATTATTACATGAATGTATTAAATTACATGCTCTAATTCTCTCCATTTCTCAGTGTCTTCTTTAAGACAATAGCATCCAGAAATAAACACAAATTCAGGTAGGCTTCTATGGATGCTGTCCAAAGTCTCAATAGTTTTTTTTCTGGCAGACAAATTTTATTATTATTAATTTACTAAAAATTTGAATCCTCAGTCTTATTGTCCACAGGTCTATACTTTAGTTACTTGTGTTTGTGTACATAGGAGATTTTTGCCATGTACTGAGGAAATACAGGTCTACTAGATTTCATCTCCCTTCCATCACAAAGACTTTTATCTTTTTCAGTTTCATGCCATCTGCAAATGTTATTTTAAGAAAATGGAGACTAGTACCTTGAAGCATACCATTAGAGACCTCTTTTCAGGTTTAATACTAATTCACTGACACCATTGAAGTAAACCCTGTCAAGCAGTTGCAAACCCACTTAACACCAATCAGAAAACATTCCTCTATCTGATCATGAATATTAGAATTTAATAAAATACACTATCAAATACCTTCAGAAATTATGATATTAATCTGTAGAAACTTCCTGATCTGCAAACCCAAGTAGTAGAAAATAAAAGACAGTTTTTGTTAATTCACTGTCTACGGCATCATAAATAGTTACATGATAGGATATTTCATAAATGTTTTGGGAATAGGATTATGCTAATGGAAATCGATGAATGTGCAGAGTAGGAAGAATCTGAAGGAAGTAAGATGTCAATATACGGATGATCACTTTGGACTGACAGAGAAGTAAGGAGACAGATAAAGAAAAAGTTACCACCTTCAAGATGATGGACAACCAGTATATAACAAGGGTCTATTTTTATTTTTTCCTCTACAGAAAATGAGAAGGGGGGGGAGTATGTAGAATTTTATGGCATTAAAATAAACAATTTGAAGTCTTTGCTGCCAAACAATGCAATCTGACATGAAAAAGCTATTTTAACTAATCTTTTCAACATTCTGTACCACTAGACAACTTGGTTAAAAAACAAATAAAAACAAATCTTGGGCATTTAGTATAACAAGCATTACTTGAAGAACTGATTTATTTTGTTTTTGGAGGTACCAGGGAAATAATCAGGGACCTCTATATGTGACACAGGTGCTCAACAACTGAGTTACACCCACTCCCCAAGAGTTGATTTTAAAAGGTTATAATTTATTCTATCTTCTTTATTTTAAAAAAAGAAAAGAAAGCCTGTCATTTGACAAATTTAAGGAGACTGTCACTAATCTGCAAAAACCCCAACAGTTTAAGTGAAACACAGAAAATAATATAAACCTACAATACTTGTTTAGCATATTAAAAACAAATATTACTTTCAAATCACTTTCTCCCCAGATTTAATCTGTCAGGTTTCAGCCCACAGTGAATTACTGCAGCTGGGTTAGGATCTCCAAGAAAGGGCATACAAATCAGAAATGCTGAGGGAGTCATTTTGGCTGAGGGAAGCATTTCAGCTCTGGGGGAGGATGGAAAGTTTCTGAGCACAAGGACCTTCCCTCTCAGGCCTAGGAATGCCATTTTGAAAGGCTTCTTCATCCATTTGTTCTGGACAAGTTTGCGGAGGAGTCATCTCTTAAAAGGAAATTGTTCTTGAGGGAATACAATATCTTTCCTGGTAACAGACAACCTCAGAAACAAAGAAAAAACAAATAAATAATATTTAAAAAGAAGCGAACTGTTGCCTCAGGGTAATAATTGTTGCTAACATTTATTGAGATCTTGCTATGCACTTGATATTGTTTTCCTCCATGAGAATATTATAAACTTGTTTTACACAAGTGGAAATTGAGAATAGATAGGTTATTAACTTGCCTAAGGACATATAGCTGTGTGTGTCTGTGTATGTGTGTGCATGTACAAATATAATAAATATTGTACTGCATCTATTAAAGAATGCCATTTGATGAGTTTTTGACATGTTTTAACCCATAAAACCATGCCAATATAATATAATTAATATATCCATTATGCCTCAAAGTTTCCACATGCCCCTTTTAAAGCATCTCCCTCCACTGTTCATCTCGAGGCAACTGCTGATCTGCTTTCTATCCTATAAATTAGTTAGCATTTTCTAAAATTTCTTATAAAAGAAATGATATAGCATGTACTCTTAATCTATGTGGCTTCTTTCACTCAGCCAACTAGGATTGAGGTTCAACCATGGAGCAGCATGTATCAAAAGTATTTTGTTTTTTGAATTGTTATTGTTGAGTAGTATCTTAGTTTTGCTGAGCTGCTATGACAAACACCACACAATGGGTTTGGTTTAAACAACAGGAATTTATTGACTCTGAGCTTAGAGGCAAGACACTATCTCAATGAATGCATCAGCATTTCTCTCCAAAGTCTTTAACATTCTGGTGCTGGCTGCCCCGATCCTTGGGCATCGTTGGCTTGTATCTCTGTCTCATGACACATCGTGATGTCCTCTCTTTTCTCTTCAGGGTTCCTTGGACTTGGGGCTTCCAGCTCCTCCCTATGGCTTTCTCTATGTCTGAATTTCTTCTGCTTATAAAAGTCTCCAGTAATACAGATTAAGGTCCACCTTTATTTAGTTGGGCTCCACATTAACTAAAAATAACATCTTCAAGAAATGCTATTTACAATGGTTTCATGCCCTCAGAAATACAGATTTCAACTAAGAAAGAGCCTAAATTGGGGTACTAAATTCAAACTACCACAAGTTGTATTTCACTATATGGCAACACTACAGTCTATTCAGCCATATACTTGTCAGTGGACATTTGTTTCCAGTTTTCAGCAATTACAAATAAAGTTGCTAATAAATATCCATTTGTAAGTCTTTGAGCATGCATATGCTTTCATTTCTCTAATGATGTTGAACATCTATTCTTGTATGTATTGGCCATCCATATATTGTCCTTGGTGAAGTGTCTGTTCAAATCTTTTGCCTGCTTTTTAAATGACTTATTTTTGAGTTATAAGAGTTCTAGATATCTTCATCAGACATAGTTTTGAAAATACTTCCTTCTCATCTATGGCCTATTTTTTATATTTATCGTAGCATCATTTGAAGAACAAATATTTTTTAATTATAATGGGGTTCAGTTTATTTATTTATTTTACACATCCTATATTTCACTTCCTATTTAAGAAATAATTGCCAAATTATTCTCCCCTATGTCTTTTTATAGAAATTTTACACGTGCAGGTCTTATATTTGCTATATAATCAGCCTGAGTTAGTTGTTGTACATCGTGTGAGGTAAGAGGAGATAACCTCTTAATCCTTGGAATTTCTGGAGTGATAGCTATGTCGACCCCCCCCCCCACCACACCTGATAGTTTGTGCTAAAAACATGACTCAGGGTAGGGCCAGACACACAGGTAGTCTGAGGGTGGCGGCTGGCCATATCAAATAGACCAACCATGTGATTTGAGCATTGAGACTTTGATCCACTTTGATCAGCCTCAGCTGGACCTCCAGGGAAGGGAAAGGGGCTGGAGATTGAGTTCAATCACATGGGCATTGATTCAACCAATCATGCTTGCATAAAGAAAGCTCAACAAAAACTTAGGATGCTGAAGCTTAAGTGAGCTTCTGTGGTTGGTAATGCACAGCAATGTGCTGGGAAGGTGAATCGCATCTTGACTCCACAGGAAGAGGACACAGAAGCTTTGCATTTGTGCACACACACATACACACACACCCCCAACTCGCCCTATGTGTCTCTCCTTTTGGTTCTTTCATATTTGTATCCATTTTGTTATAATAAAACTGTAATCATAAGCATTAATATAGCACTTTCCTGAGTTCTGTGAGTCTCTCTAGTGAATTATCAAACCTAAGGAGGTGATGGGAACCCCCAATTCAGAGTCAGCTGGTCAGAAGTGAAA
This sequence comes from Dasypus novemcinctus, assembly GCF_030445035.2. Lineage (NCBI taxonomy): Eukaryota > Metazoa > Chordata > Mammalia > Cingulata > Dasypodidae > Dasypus > Dasypus novemcinctus. Next base: position 65,280,779 of record NC_080676.1, read on the forward strand.
GCAGCCTGAGAACCTTGGAGCTTGCATCTGGTGTTTGAAGTGAGGGCAATTTTGTGGAAGACTGTGCCCTTAACCTGTGAAGTCTAACCCAACTCCAGTTAGTGAATGTCATATCAGAATTATATTGTACCACTATACTGCATTGCACATGTGGCCACTATTGCAACAGTGAAGCCACTGAAATAATGCCTAATGACAGTCCCCCAACTCCTGCCCATAGTTTAATTTCTAAATGCCTAATTTATCATCAATAAAGTAATTTAGGGAAGTGGATGTAGCTCAAGTGATAGGGTTTCTACCTACCATATAGGAGAACCTGGGTTCAATCCCTGGGGCCTCCTGGTGAAAAAGAAGAAGAGAAAGTGTGCCTGTGTGGTGAGCTGAGTGCCTGCATGGCAAGCTGAGTGCTCACACGGTGAGCTGAGTGCCTGTGTGGCAAGCCGAGTGTCCACACAAGTGCCCCTGTGCCAAGCCAAGTGCCCATGCGGCTATCTAGTGCCCTAATGGTGAGCAGAGTGCCTGCTTGAGTGCCTGCGTGGCAAGCCAGTGCCTGTGTGGTGATCCAAGTGCCTGCACAGTGAGCCAGTGCCCATGCAAGTGAATTACACAGCAAGATGATGATGCAACAAAAGAGAGACAAAGAGGAGAGTTAAGGTGAAGTGCAGCAGAAACCAGGAACTGAGGTGGCTCAGATGACAGGGAACTTCTCTCCACATTAGAGGTCCCCATGATCAAATCCTGGTGAATTCTCTGTCAGATTAGAGGAGAAGAAAAAGACAAAAAAAGAGAGAGAAATAGATATAGAAGATCACACAGCAAATGGACACAGACAGCAAAACAGTAGGGTGGGGGGAGGAGAAAAATGAAATGGACTATTTCTTCATACAACACAAACTAATTTGTTCCCCAATTATGAAAATAAATAATTTGGATAAACCTACAACTATTTTGGAAGAATCTGGCTTACGTAACTATTGTGCTCAAAAGTGGATCATAGAATCTCAGGACTCAGATACTACTGGGTCTGTAGTCTAGCTGTTTGAGGCTAATATTTCCTTTATCTCATAAAATCCCTTCAGTCAGTTGTCAAGCTATGGTAGGACCCCTGCAGAAAAGTCAAAGTTCCTTCCTCCCTTACCCAAGGCAACCCATTCATCCATGGACAACCCTGACTGCTTTGAGGACTCTTTCTCACATTGTGCTAAATTCTATGATCCTGAAACTTCTACCTGTTAATCCAAGTTCTGTAGCCCCACAAGGATTCTACCTGCCTGGGCATCAAGCTTATCAAGACACTTCCAGGAACTGTCCCCATTTCCCCACCCTACTTAATATTCTCTTCCTTAAACTTAATAATGTCCTTTGTTTGCATGATTAAGTTGTATGATCCCTCATCATCTTGTTCTCCCACTTGAATGGCTCTCGTCTTTCAATATCCCTCTTTATGGTTATACCAAAACCGAACAAAACTCTCCAAGAATAGCCACACAAGGAGTACACTGGAAAGTCAAATTCTATATTTATTAGGCCTTCTCAAGACTTTCTCTTCTTTCAGAAACAGAATGAGATGCACACCTTTCTTGTTATCAGAGGAAACAGCCTCGATCAATTAGCCATATTTCCCCATAGAAACAAAGATGTGTAATACAGGCAACTTACTTTAAGAACATTGTCTTTTGTGCTCATACAAAATCTTTAATACTAAAGTTAGGAATAATAACAAGGTGTACATAATACATGATTTCATGTTCAGTAGTCTCCTCCTTACTTATCCAAGTTTGTTTTGGTTTGGATAAAAGTTTTAAAATTTTTCAACTTGATTTTTCTTCTGCCAAAGAATGAAGTAATGTTTAATTTGTAACACATAGTTTGAAAAATTAAAATTCATAATAACATATTCTTAACCTTTCCCCTTTTACTTTAAGAATACCAAAACAACAACAAAGTTTATAATTCACATAAAAAGGATCTTTAGATACTAAACAAAATGTGAGGAAAATTCTGGGATAATAACTCTTGTCAGATATGAAGCACCATTTTTTTCCCTTTCTCTAGTTTCACTGAATACCAAAAGACCCAGTCCTTAGATATGTAAATCATCTCATAATTACATTTCAAGGGCCAGGCAATGGTCATATTTATATTTCACAAACAATCGTATTCTCTTTGAGAAAGTCAAAGATCATTATGTGGGTGTTGAAGCAAATATGAATAAAATAGAGTATTGGTTCCAAAAAAAGGAATACATAATACAAAGCTTTTGATATCATTCTCAAATCTAATCTTCTGACTCTCTGAATTTATATTTTTAGTGGATAATAAAATTAATCTTCCTAAAACAATTCCATAGAATTCAACTCTAAAAAGAGTATTTATCCTTTTCCTTTTTGACATGTACCATACTTCGTAATTAGGTATTTATTTGTGTGTTTACCTGTTAAATGCCTATCTCACCAGCTGAGGTGAGATTACAGGAAGTCCCATGAGGGCAGCGACCATATCTATTTGATTCAAGCTATATTCTAAGAACTCAGTATAAGGATACCACCTAATAGGTGCTTAATAAATGTCCATGGTAGTTTTAAACTAGTTCCTTTTCAAATGCATTTTTGCAAACTTTTAAATATGCTGATTTTATTCAGAATATTTGATATTGGGATTCTCTCTGAAAACCCCAATCAATACAGAACATAATTTCAGGGAAGTGTAGATGATAATCTGGATTAATCCATCCCTTCCTTAATAGTACTGAACTGTGATCTAGGTACCAGCAGAAATGTTGGAGACTTCTCCCAAGCTGTAGGGCACTGGGATGCCTTAAACATGCTGGCATAGTCTATTTCCATAAACCCAGAAGGCTGAATTAGAAAGTTACACTTAGCTTCTGGGGCCTCCCTGCTTCCTGTCTGAGAAATGTCCTCAGATTCACGCTCTGCCCAGACTCTGGTCTGTTTTACAAAGGATACATTTCCCAGTCCTCAACTGTTCAAACAGACTCTCCCCCTTAACCACAGACTAGAAACACATCTTTGGAAAATGTGACATCATCCCAGGGTAACTTGGGTTCATTTATAGCAAAGAGGACTGATGAAGCTGCTGCCAACTGTTCATTCAGACAAGGGCAGAAGGGGAAGGGGGAACTTGAGCAGAAAGAGATGGAATATAAAAAGGGATGTTAGCACTACCTATAAATCAGTTTTTAAAAATTAGAAGGTTTACTTCTAAACATCTTCTCATACTGCTTCTTCATACATGGGTAGTTCAGAGTCTTATTCCTCAAAGTGCGTGATCCTCGATCCTCAGATCAGTAGAAAAGGCATCACCTGGGAGTTTGTTAGAAACACAGACTCTCAGGTCCCACTTCAGACCTAATGAATTGTGTCTGTGTTGTAACAAGATCCCCAGGTGATGTGCATGCAAAGTTTGAGAAGCACCGGTTTACCAAGCCAGAAGTAGGAGTTAAAGGAGTCTGAGTTCCTGAACTGCACTGATTCCCGGCCCTCTCAGGCCCTGGGATGAACTTCTTTGCTCCGTCTCACAACTATCTCCTGTGGCCTCTCTGCAAACAGGGTTAGTCCATTCTCTGGCCCCCTCAGAGGAGAATCTTGCATCACTCCTTCCTCTGAAGCAGGCACCTGGTTATTCAGGGGGTTCTTATGGCTGTATTTTTAGGGTAATGGTGTGGACACTAAGAGGGAAGAAAAAAGCTGCCACATTCTACCTTGACTGGCTCCTCCTGTAAAGGGAGGAACCCAAGGAAATTTGAGAAGGGTGAGACAGGTAGAAATGGAGTAGGTATGGGGTCTTTGTTATAGGCAGAATTTTAGACTATCTGCATTTTAGTAAAAACCCAAACCTTGGCTACTAAGAACATGTTTCCTTAAAACTTGGGAATGATGAGAAAGATGAAGGAATAGGAAAACTACCCAGTGATATAAACTTACTTTCAGAGGGTAGGTAAGATGGCAGAGCATCACCACTGGGGGCTTCCCTCCCCTCTTCCCTTCTCTTTCTCAGTCACTTTCAGCATTAATGCATAGTTAAACTTTAATCTGAAATGGCTAGAAATGTGAAAACAATTTGGTATCTGGTTGTGGTAGATAGGGGTACTGGCGACAGAAAAGCAGCTGGAGTAGATCGAAAACAGGCTGAAATGTCCTTTCCCTCAAATAAGGAGTAAAAGGGAATGCACAGAAATCCCCAAGATCATCTCAGCCATTACTGGCAATATTATTTAGGAAAGTGCATATTCTTCTATGTAAATCCCTGAAGGGTCAGCACAATGTCCAGATTTCAGTCAGTGGTGTCTGTTAATTGGCTTGTTGAAATTCTAGTTCCTTCCCAATATGTCAGACAAGTAGCACTTATCAGATTTCTTTTGGGTGAATTTCTTAACCTCACAGTAGAGATAATGGGTACTACTGACCTCTCAGGAGGTAAAAGTATGCCCTCAATCAATGCAAAACTGCTGGGATCCTCAGGGAATGCAAGAGCTAAACTCTTGGAGTTTCAAAGATGGGTCAAAGTTCTGAGATGGAATGGGGAGGAAATGTCCCAGGAATGCTCGAAAACACTTGGTAACAGAGTGGGAGTAAGAGGAAGAAGGAGGGGTGACTGGGAATGGAAGGGGTAAAATGTTTATGTCAACTTAAAAAAGCCAAAGAGACTTGGTTTCCTTGACAAGTTCAACAATGAACTAGAAACTGAGGGTAGATGGGCCTGCCTGTTTTGCTGAAGCAGACAGCAACTTACAGGGAGGATAAAAAACCATCAGCAGACTTCAACCTTCACTTGAACTACTGCTGTTATTTTAACCCTGTGCAAAGGGTCACAGGGTTCTTTTCCTCATAAGAAAAGGATGTTGGGAAAAGACCAGAGAAGGCATATGCACAAAGGACACTCACTAAACAAAGGCCAGAATTAGTTCAGGGAGAAATCAACTGACTTTTGCTGAAGCATCTTTGCCAGTGATACACTATGGCTTCCTTCTTCCCTTGTTGTCCTTTCAGCTCAGTGGATTGGATAAGGAGGGCATTTTATTAGCTACCAACAATTAACACCCAGCTGTGGAAGTTCTATTTAGATAAAATTTCTGTATTACCTCTTGGTATCCTGGACTTCCCTTGGTCAAAGGGCTGGGCCAGAGAGAGGAAGTGGGCCCAGACAGACAGCACCTGCTTGTGGTAGCTGGAGAGGATGCAATGGCTCCTACCTTGGGCTTCTGTAGTCCTATGAACATGTATCTATTAACCCACAATGGTGCCAAATAGCATAATTATCTGTCTTCATGCTTTTCTTCCCTACTGATTGTGAGTCCCTTGAATGACAGGTCTGTGTACTTTGTACTTTTATACTGTTGATGCAAGTAGTAGGCACTCAGTATTTGCTTGGCAGATGTATTTCAGAAAGGCAGTCTCAAGAGTAAAGGACTCCCAGCCCAACTGCACCGGCAATGACACTCCCTGCACAGCTGCACAGGGAAGCATCAAAATGAAGGGTGTTGCTAATGTGGGAAAGTGTAGGAGGGGTAGTGATTGGGGCATACGGGAATCCCCTATATTTTTTATATAACATTTATTTAGTCTAAACTATTTAAAAAGAACAAAACAAAAAGCAAATAATTGTTATCCAACACTGAAGGATGGAAAATTGGAAAGGTCATCAGTTTCAGTCACTGATGTGCTTTCCTTCCCATCCATCTCCAGCCAGTGTCACGTTGAAAGAAGCAAAGATCACGTGAATGAAAAGACTAAGAATTGCCTAAGGGTTGGAAAAAGTTATGTTTTCCTATTCATCATTATATCCTTATGTCACTGCTCTCTGTTGTCTCTAGGACCATTCATCTCCTCTATATCCTCATCAGCCCTTCAAACACTTGCCATCAATTTCCACTAATGTTAGCCCCCTCATTTTGTGGTAGCACCTTCAGGATGTTAAAGAAAAAGTGAGTGCCAATTAAGGGACCATAACAAAATAAGTTCTTAAACTGTCTTTAATATCTTGCAAAATCCTAGTCATGTTTTCTTCACAGCATTCTCATGTTCACAAGCCTAATAGACTTTTTGTTTTTTCAAACTGTGCAAGTTAGGATTTCTGTTCACAATCTGAGATTCTGCAAGGTCAGAGGATACCTCATAGATCTAAATAAGTTATACTGGGAAACTCTATAAAGTATGGTTTCATCTTTAGGGAAAACAATAAAGAATTTTTACCAAGTATGAAAAGTCTTATAGGGAAGAATTTCAGAGGAATCCTGGACTGCTGAAAGATTAAGACATTAGTCAAAATCAATAAGTTTTAAGATGTATCTTTATCTAAGCCATTTAACCTAAGGTTTCCAAAAAATTTGATAAGAACATTTTGCTCAAGGCTACCTCAGTACCTGAGAAATACCTGGGTTTTTAACAAATAGCTCAAAACGTGTGCCCTGAAGCAGGTTTCAGAAGCACCAAAGTTACTGAAAATCTTTATTTTGGAGGTGCCTAAAATGCCTGGATGTGAAAAGAAAGAAGTGTCCTTTAGAAAAACATAATATCTACCACTACTAATGAAGTATATGGCTAAATTCTATTAGATTCTGAATGGGATCTATTTTTAAATTAGGCTTGAGATCTGTAAGGAAGCGCATATCTAACTTGCAGCCAAAGCCGCCAAACTTCTGAAAGTTGTAAGTGAATACAAAATCTGTTCAAGCTCACATATTAATTGCTTAAGAATTAGAGAGTGTATGAATGCCAAATCAGACTAAAGAGAAAAAAAAAATTGTGGATATTTTAAACTGTCAGTGGCTCAAGGAAGTATTTCCTTCTCAGTGGCTCTAATTTCAACTGCATTTTAAAAAAAAAATAGGTGTCAGTTCTATTGATCAAGTCTTCTCTGTTTTCAAGTTATTGGATAGTATACTACATTTTAGTCACAATGGCCTAATTTAAGCTGTAACTTCTGCTTCCTGAGATGAAATCTATCCCCACAGGACAAAGCAGAGAAGTCACATCAAACTTTAATAGGGTGCTAGTTTGTTCCACTGTCTCATAAATGTGTGAAATCTGCTTTTTAAACCTTCAGGGAGAAAAAGAACTCATTGTAAATGAAAGTCGATCTATGAACATGTAGGAAGGCAGGAACAATTACATTATTTGTTTTATTTTGATTACTCTTCTGAAACAGAAACAGCCTGCTTCATCCTCAACTGAAGTATTCTCAGGACAGCTGATGGCATTGTTTCTGACAAAGGACATTTACAGAGTCGAAATGTGCTGGCGTTAAAAAGAAAATTAAACACCTTCTTACCCTACTCTCTTTTCTTCCAACTTGCCCCACAGTTGGCTAACAATCCTTCCTCTAGTTCTTTTCCCTGGGCCTCCAGAAAGGATTCATATAATATGCTCTGTTTAGGAATTTACTGTGTTATAAATTCAACCAAGAGAGGCTACCATCCCATAAGAACACACATTCCAAGGAAAGGTTGTGGCCAGGAGCTTAAGAGCAGATTTTATTTAGTGCAAAACCCTTGTGATAAGTGGAAGTACAGAATGCCAGGGACAATGGCTCAAGGAAAGAGGGACAATTACAAAGTCCAGCCACAGAATGAGAAGAATGTGGGTCCAACCACAAAATTCATAGGGCACCCAATGTGTTTTCCAATTCCTCCTACCATATTGTTCAAAAATCTAAACAATACTAAGCCTTGCAGTCTAATTCCAGAATGTCCTCAAGATCATTCCTATTCTCTGTTCCCCTTTCAATGTTCTGCTTGAGGCCATAGGTATCTTTTTGTCTTGCCTCCTCCCAATTCATTAGGCAAACAAGTTCCAGATATTACGTACTCTCTTCTGAAGAAATCTTTAATGGTTTCTCACTGCATTCAGATAAAAGAGAATATGTTGGAATGGAAAGAGCATTTGTTAGTGATATGTCAACACTGAGTAAGTTCTATAGTCTGTCTGAGCTTCAGTTTTCCTTGGTAGAACAGGGATAGTAACAATTATTCATGGTTGTGAGAATTACAAGAGATAAAGCATGTAAAATATCTGGCATATATTAGGTACTTAATAAATGAGAGATGATCTTTTCTTTTTTTTTCAAGATCCTCCATAATATGCCAACCTCTTTTCCAACCTCAACTTATCCCTATTCTTTAACATATAGCAAATAGAATTATACACTTTACCCTCATATTCTCATATAACTGCCTCGAAAGTCCTTCTGAGAACCTCATCACAGCCTTCCTTATTTGTATTGTATTCATATGCTACCTATCCTTCAAAATCCAATTGGAACATCATTTCTTTGTTCTCAAATCCTTCCCTTTTCCCTTCCATTCTAATTTTTTCCTCCGAAACCCACAGCTCCTAATGTTTACCTTTTTAAAAAATATTTATTTATTTTAAAGAAACTTTAGATTACATAAATGTTACATTAAAAAAAATAGGGAGTCCCATATGCCCCACTCCCTCCCCCACCACACTTTCCCACAATAACAACATCCTTCATTAGTGTAGTATATTTGTTACAATTGATGAACACATATTGAAGCACTGTCACTCACTACAAATTATATAATAGATTACATTATAATTTACACTCTATCCCTTGCAATTTTGTAAGTTATGATAAAACATATAATGGACTGTATCTGTCATTGCAACGTCACACAGGACAATTCCAATGTCCCAAAAATGCCCCCATATTACACCTATTTAGTTCTATGCCCTATCCCATCAACAATATATATGACATGTCTACTTCTGCCACAATTCTTGAGGGACAATATCATTTTATTTAACACTTTGGCCCCAAAGTGCCTTGCATAGAATGGTCCCATTTAAGAAATCCAAACTGAATAAATACGTAAATAATTTCTTACTCTCAACAATTAGTTCTAATAAGTGAAATTCCATGGCCCTTGCATTACCCACTACTCTATTACTGAAGGTAGAATGTCTATTCTTGTATGCCATGAGATTAGTAGGCATCCAGTGAATACTTATTAATAATAACCTTGGCACTATTTTGAAAGCAAAACCATACTACCTATATTATAATATTAGCTCCTCTACTCCCTAGTTATGTGACTTTGGGCAAATCATTTAATCATTCTGTGCCCTGGTTTTATCATCTGTAAAATGGGGCCAATAATAGTATGTTTCTTCAATGTGAGTACGCTCCCCCGCCTCCTCCCAATCTATACAAATATCTCTCATATCTGTAAACCTCCATCCCCATGTTACAAATGTTTCAATGGGGAACAAGACTTTGGGGTAATGACCTGGTGGGGAGAGAATACAAGGTAGGAGCAGATTATGGAGGCAGGATATAGGTGGAAATCATGTGAAATCCTCTAGTTCTTTTTTTTAATATTATATATTTTTTATTAGAGAGGTGTATGATTACAGAAAAGCCATGCATAAATACAGAGTTCCCATATACTCCCATCCTATTACAACCTTGTATTGGTTTGGTACCTTTGTTACAATTGATGAAAGAATATTAGTGTATTAGTATAATTGTTACTATTAACTATGGTCCATGGTTTTGGTTTTGGTTTGTTTTTTTCTGTTAGTAATACTATTTTTTCATCTCTCTTTATTTTTTAAAATGTTACATTCAAAAAATTTAAGAGGTCCCGTATACCCCCCACCCCCCTCAACACACTCCTGCCACATCAACAACCTCTTTCATCGTCATGGTACATTCGTTGTATTTGGCGAATACATTTTGGAGCACTGCTACACCACATGGAAAATGGTTTACGTTGTAGTTTACACTCTCCCCCAGTCCACCCAGTGAGCCATGGCAGAACATACAGTGTCCAGCATCTGTCCCTGCAGTACCACCCAGGGCAACTCCAAGTCCTGAAAATGCCCCCACATCCTATCTCTTCTTCCCTCTCCCTACTCTCAGCAGCTATCATGGCCACTTTCTCCACATCAATGCTATAATTTCTTCCATTACTAATCACAATAGTTCCGTAGTAGAATATCAGTAAGTCCACTCTAATCCATACTCTATTCCTCCATCCTGTGGACCCTGGGATGGTTATGTCCAGTCCACCTCTATATCGAGAGGGGGCTTAGATTCCGCATGGATGATGGATGCAATTCTCCTGATTGCAGTTGTAGGCACTCTTGGGTGCCTGGTGTGGTGGTTGACCTTCCTCACCTCCCTGTTAGCTGGCCAGGGTAAGTCCAATAAACCAGAGGGTAGGAGCTGCAAGTCTGCTGAAGCTCAGGGCCTGGCTGTCACATGGACAGTCCAGAGATTCAGGTCTCCTGAGTATACACTAAACCCAGCACCAACCACAGGTCCAGTAAAAGTGACCGAAGAGGCATGTGTAGAAAGGTCACATCTGAGTCCAACCCATCACATTCAGGAACACAAACTCCAAAGTAGAGCCAATCTCATGGTACTGAACTCCAGAGCCATCTGCCATGACCATAGAACCTGTGGATCTCTGTAGCTCTCAGGAGAACCAGTACCTGGGGTTGTATCTACTTGGCTATCTCTGGGATCCTGCTGAGGCGTGCATAAGCGTGACCCTTTTGATGACCTCCCAACTGTTTTTTGGAGACTCATAGCTATATAAACTCATTTGTCCTTTCCATATCCCCCTTTTATTCAAGGTCCATAGTTTTTAAGGGTATCAAAATCCAATGTAAGGAAACAGAAGTGGCTGCCTTCCACATGAGAGGTCCTAGGTTTGGTTCCCAGAGCCTTCTTAACAAACAAAAACAAACAACAAGCAAAACAAATGAAAAAATCAATTCAGGGAAGCCAAAATGGCTCAGTGGTTGAGCACCAGCTTCCCAAATACAAGATCCCAGGTTCAATCCCCAGTCCCTGGTACCTCAAAAAAAAAAAAAAAAAAAAAAAAATCCAATGTGGAATTACAGTGGTGATAGTTGTCATCCTTGCTTGTTCCTGACCTTAGAGGGTATGCTTTAAGTCTTTCACCATTAAGTATGATATTAGAAATGAGGGTTTTTATTTTTTTTAATTTAAAATTTTTTTTTAACTTTAGTTTTAAATAAGTTTTAGATTACAGAAAAGTTACTTCAAAAACATAAGGGATTCCCATATACCCATATACCACCCCTACCCACTCTCAGAATTTCCTCTAGTAAAAACATCTTACATTAATGTGGTACACTTGTTATAATTGATGAATAAATATTGAAGCATTGCTATTAACCATGGTCTATAGTTTACATTAGGGTTTACACTTTATACCATACAATTTTATAGGTTTTGAAAAAATATATAATGCACTGTATCCATCATTGCAATATCATGCAGAATAATTCCAATGCCCTAACAATGCCCTTTGTTCCACCTATTTTTCGCTCCCCCCTCCTTAGACCCTCTCGTAAGCAATATCTTTATATCAATGTTACAAGTTCTTCCATTACTATAATAATAAAAACTCTACTTTGGTTCATGGTTGTATTCTACCCTTAAAGTTTTCTCATCCTCAATCTTGAGGATTTGGGGGTGGTGATCTCTGTTCTGCTTCAGCTTGAGAAAGGGCTTAGATCTTATGGGGCAAATGGAAGGAACTGTTTGGCTTGCTGTTCCAGTTGTAGATACTCTTTTGCTTTTTGGGGTGGAGGATGACCAACATCATCATTTTGCTAGTTGTTCTGGGCAAGTCCAATGACCTGGAAAGGAGTTGGTGGCTGCAACTCTGCTAAGATTCAGAGCTCAACCACCATATGAACAGAATGAAGATTTAAGTGTCTAGACATATACTTAATATGTATTGTGCTAATTATAGGTTCAAATAAAAGGGGTAGAAGAATCATGTTTAACAGAGTCTAACTCTGTTACATTGGAGAGATGGGTTGTCATCTATTCCAAGGTAAGGCACTGATGGGGTGCTGATTTCATGGGCTTGTGTGTCTTGCCTATAGTGTCCAGATATCTCTAGAGCCCTTGGGAGCATCTGTTTGAGGCTTTGTTTACTGTGGCATTAGTAAGATCCCCCTGAGATGTGCATAAGCATAACCTCTGGAATGAGTTCCCGACTCACTTTAAAATGTCTTAACCATATAAATTTTTTTTTTTTTTTTTGTATTTGATGTTTTTCTCCTTTGGTCAAGGTCTTTTTCCAAACACATTGCTGGTTGGTCTTTAGTATTAATTCCTTGGTGTCAGGGAGGTTAATCCCCAGGAGACATGTCCCGTGCCAGGGGAAGGTAGTGAGTTTATTTGCTGGGTTTGGCTTAGAGAAGCCACATTTGAGTAATAAGGATGCTTTCAGGAGGTCACTCTTAGGCACCACTAAGTTTCAATTTTACAAGAATAAGGCTTATAAGTACAAGGATTAATACTGAGGGTTTGGTGTTTTGGTCTGTTTCCTTCTATTAGGCATTGTCTATGTACTCTAGAGATCCTTACCATTCTATTACACAATGTAGAAAGACTCCCTAGAATGAGAATCAAATATTTTGTTGTTTATTGTGTGGATCTCCATCTACTGAGATAACATCCTATGACCACACGAACACATTCATATTCTGTAGACATGTGCCTCAGGTACACCCTTCCCCACACGTCCCCCCACCACTCACACTCTGCACCAATAACCCTCTCCTGCCATAGCTGTCAGAAGTATATTCCCACAACTGTATTCTCAACCACAGTCCAATACCTCCCCAGAGTTCAGCTGTTCCTTCCTCCAGCCCTCCCTCAAACTCTATGGATAGCTCAACACTTCCCACGAACCCTACTCACACTTACACTCCAGCATCATCAACCCTATTCATGTCACTGTATCACTATCCTCCCCACCCACTGCCAAATCTCTCCCATCCAACTTATCATAGATTCTGCCCAGATTGAGCATCAGCTCACCACTCTCTGCTCCATTTCTATCTCCTGGTAAGCTATATTTCAGAATTTACCTCTGTGAGTCTGCTCAATATCCTTAGTTTACATCAGTGAAATCATGCAATATTTGTCCATTAGTGTTCTAAGTATCCATTACCAAAAGTTTTACTGGGTTAAAAGAAGTTATGTCGAGATTTTCTTCTATTATGCTAGAGCATTGGGCTCAAACCATATTCTCTAAAATATGACTTCTGAGATGTTTTGCCTTAAGTTAAGAGTTCTACCTTTAGAAACTGCTTCATAATTGATAAAAAAAAATGTGTCATGGGTAGAAAGAAGCTATTGGTAAAATACAGGCTGCTTCTAGTTCATCAGTGATGGGTAGTCTACTGATAGTATGAGCTGTGGATTATTGAAATATAAACAGTACACCTGACATGGAGATCAACAATTAATCATTTGCTGTCTGAGCATTAAATACTATCTTCCAGGATGCCAAAGACAAAAGCAAATGTTCTTAAGACTAAGGCATCTTGCTAAACTTGAGTTTTGCTCTCCGTAAATTTGACTATAATACTAGGAACAGATTGAGGTACTAATGGTTCTCAAATAGGACAATCAACACCAGATATTTTTGGATAAAAACATGTTTTTTAAGAGATATTTGCAGTTACTGCTAGTCTTCTCTTTTGCATTTTTAAATTTTGGAAGCCTATCGTTATATATTTAATACATATTAAAAACCATACATATTAAAACCATATTAAAAACCAAGTATGTTCTTTGTCAGAGATTCAAATAATGGTGCTCCAATAGTTTCCTTCTGTTGCTGTTCTCTGGCATTTAAATGTGTTCATATCTACCCTCACCCATCGTTTAGTTGTTATCATAATTAATATCATTTTAGGTGTGAGTGAAGCCTATGTTGTGACCAGTTGAGACCTTCTGAGCTGCCTCTGGAACTCAGACTGTCACCCTAGGGTCTGCAGGAAAAGGATTAGAAGAAAAGAGGCAGAGGTCTTAGAGGGAGTAGCCAACTTCTTAACTCATTTTCTACAAGGAAGAAAATTGGGGAGCTTCTATTCTCTTTCAATAATGTTTGGAAAAAGCTTTGAAACATCAAAAATAGACTTTACCTTGGACATGGAGTTAGCAGAACGTCCCTGTCAGTCTCTTTAAGGCTGCTTATATTTAACTATGTATCTATTTAAACTGTTAAATTTAAATCAGTCCTAAATAAAAATTAAAACTTAATATGATTTTAGAATAAACATTCTCAATAACAAAATTCTTGGATAAATGAGTAATTTTGTTTCTGATACATTCTGAGGTGTGAGTCAGCAGTTAAGGGAGGACTGAAGGGGCACTGCTGTTACTGCTAAGTAAATCTCATCCAGATATGAATATTGAGAGGGTGGAGATGACAGATTCAAGCAGGAGATATTATGTAACCTTTGATGTAATTACAATTAGAATCACCTATACATTTCTAGTCTTTCCTTTTTCATTCACATACATATTTATTTAACCTATTATTATTGAGACTTACGTTGTGTCCTGACAGGCACTGGGGATAGGTGGTGAGTACATGATACAACCCCAGGCTTCACTGAGGATACAGTCTAATATGTATATTTATAAAACCAAAAATGTCCAAATTTGAGTTATTCTTTATAGTTTTACAAACTCTTTCCCTCAAGTTAACACAGTATCGTAAGCTTCCTGCTAGAAGGTACTAATAGGCTAACATGTAAGAGGATACAAGGTAAGTGCCCTTGTTTTATGCCTGGCAGTGTTCAGATACAGACAAAATTCAAAATGTAATGCAACCTCGTAAGGAAAGAGACTGCAAGAGTTGGCAGGGACGTTCGGCTAATTCCATGTCCAAGGTAAAGTCTATTTTTGCATAAAGAGTCTGGGCTCTTGGTTTCTGGTAGGCTGACTCCCCCTGATAGAAGGACTCTGTCTTGCACCATAACACATGGGTTCAAGGCCTGCAGGAGAGCACAGTCTCCATTGAGGAATCAAGTGTACCCCAAGACCAGTGCAGGCAATGTTAGTTTGGAGATAGTATGGCTGTTGGCTAAACCTGCTTCCCTTTCACCCTGGGCACAAAGCTGGAGTATATTCTCCAGCATTAATTTTGCCAAAAGACTGAGTTATAGCAACAGAGTAGGTACAGATGATATAAACCATATCCAGGGCTAACCCAGAAAAACCTCCCAGGTAAAGCTTTGTGTGCTCTCTCTCTTTTCTCTAGTATCTATCAAATGAATGTCAATGCTCAAAATAATCTTGGAAGCCATTTGTTGAAGATGGGAGAGGAGCAGAACTCCTGACTGTCCCCATTTGGACTTCATATGAAAATATAAGCATCTATGGTTTTAAACCATTGAGACTTAGTAGTTTCTCTTTTATAAGAGCCCGAGTTATATTAATCATTAAAGACACCAAGATTTTTTTCCCTGTGCCTATGAAATTGGGTTCTAACTGAAGGCTCTCTCTCTAACCAAAGCCTTGGTCAACATGGGCTTCAAAAAGAAATATTGAGTTTGGTCTATTTTGCTGTTTCTTTAGTTTTGTACAAAATGCCCACCAATATTTGGTCCTTCATAGCTGCCTTTGTCATGATGATATAAAATACTGCTGCAATAAGTACCTATTTCTTCTTCCATCAGTCTCTCCACCTTTAATGTATACAATTTTATGAAACAAATCTGATAGAGAAATTTCTCTGCTTAAAATCATTTGAATTACCATCTAAAGTTCAGAATTCTTAATGTGACATTGAAGCTTTGGTATACCCTGACTCTAACCTATATCTGGACTTGTCTATGCATAGCTCCCCAAAATAGAGCCCCTCATGTGGGCTTTTGCTCATGCTTGTCACCTGCCTTCAGTGTCGTCTTGACTGCCTTCCCCTCCCACCTTTCAAGATCCACTTCAAATGTCATTTTTCTTGGGTAATGCTTTCTCTGACTGCTACTGCCTGAACAGTAATTCTCTCAACTATATTCATGAGTAGTTTATCTTAACATTTAACTACTCACTGTATATTTTTGTGGATGTCTCCACAGATTCTTAGCTCTTTGTGGAAATTATTCGAGTCTGATCCATCTTTTTGCCTAGTATAATGCCTGATGCATGGCACTCAAGAAACATTTACTGAATAATTATTGAAAGAGAAGAAGAGGAAAGGGATTGAAGGGGTAATGGAGGAATATGAGTCACTCCTGGAACTTGAGCAACATGCTTCTTCCATATGGTAGGTAGCCATATACTGCAGCTTTCCCTCCTGTCTCAATAACAACAACAATAATAATATAATAATAAATTCCCTCTGATCCCAATTTTTACTTGCAGTGATCCTTTTTTTCTCTTTCATCATCATACATCAATATATTTCTGTTGAATCAGGTCTGTTTTAAATATTTCCTAAAAACAGAGAAAGAAGGTCAAAGGGAGATGGGTGAATCCTTCATGTCAACATTTATAATATAAAGTTAAATTAAACTCACCACTTTTTAGCAATGATAGCAATTATGGTACACTGAGCCATGATCTTGTCCTCTTAGAAGTCACAGAGCATTAGAAGAGATACAAGAGGTTCTAGAAAGAATCTGGTTCAACTTTCTTTTCTTGTATTTGGGGCAACTGAATCATAGGGAGTTCAAAAGTGAATTCTTAAAGTCACAATAAATTGAGTCTGTCTGCTGAAAAAGTAGGACCCTCCCCTTAGTCATACCGCCTCCCCCTTTTCTCCAGGCAATGTGTCATAATTGTGCTGTAATCAAGAGCACCCCATTCAAGGAATGGTCACAAGCAAGAGTTTATAGGAGAATAATTCTTAACTATCTCTATAATCACTTTCCCTTCCCACATTAGATACTTCTTTTATTAATAAGTCATATTAACAGCCAGTCCCCTTCAAAATGCTATCTTTAGTAAGAACACATTGTCTGTTGAAGTGGAAATTTCCATTACCTCAAACTTGCCTTGAATTTAAAATTTTTGCTATGGCTTCAGTTTTCATGCTTATGTGTTGCCCTCACTTTATTGCTACTTTGTTGTTGTTGTTTTTTTTTAAAGATTTATTTATTTAATTTCCCCCCCTTCCCCTGGTTGTCTGTTCTTGGTGTCTGTTTGCTGCGTCTTGTTTCTTTGTCCACTTCTGTTGTCGTCAGCGGCACGGGAAGTGTGGGCGGCGCCATTCCTGGGCAGGCTGCACTTTCTTTTCACGCTGGGCGGCTCTCCTCAGGGGCGCACTCCTTGCGTGTGGGGCTCCCCCACGCGGGGGTCACCCTTGCGTGGCAAGGCACTCCTTGCGCGCACCAGCACTGCGCATAGCCAGCTCCACACGGGTCAAGGAGGCCCGGGGTTTGAACCACGGACCTCCCATATGGTAGACGGACGCCCTAACCACTGGGCCAAAGTCCGTTTCCCTTTATTGCTACTTTGAATTAAGTCTAGGATGTCTGTCTTCAAGCTGACTAGAGCAGAGCATCATAATCATATTATTAAATGGAGACTGCATGAAGTTTTTTTAAAATGAATTGAAAGCAGAATAAATTAAACTAAGGAAAATAATTTATTAGAGAACTTGTAGAAAGTAAGATAATTTTGGCCCTAATTCTGGATTCCAGAACATTTCTCCACGAGCTTCTGAAAAATCCATGAAGTCTGAAGTACCTGATTTCCTCAGTAAACATCCAGGATGACATATTTGCACAGAAATTGGTAAACTAAGGAAACCCCTATCATTGGCTTTAACCATCATGATTTGTTTCAGGCATTCAGACAGTATCCAAATGTTTATAGATAAATACTGAAATAAATATCCTCCAAAGAGCTTACATTTATTCTGAAATTTAATTCTTTTTTTTTTTGGTTGAAATTTCAGTCTATAAACCCCAATAAACAGGCGTTTGGGTGCTGGTCCCTAAAAGGACTCACTTACCTATAGTAAACATTGACTTAAACTTAAAATATTCCAAAAGTCCTTCCCTTAAAATAGCATGGCAAATCAATTAAATATGCTTAGAGTTCTAGTTCAAGTAACTAGAGAATTTAGTTCTCTAGTATCTAGGATTTACTTCAACTTATTTAGGGTAAATCTGCTGATTATAAGTCTGAATTTGAGTGTAAACAATTAAAGGGACAATGATAAACTAAGAAAAGTATGTGCAAAATTAATGTCCTTACCCACAAAAGAAATCTTATACAGAAAAAAGCAGAATAATAAATACCTCAATAAAATGTCCAAAAGACATGAACAATGATCAATAAATACAATTAAAAATATATTTCAGGGAGTGGATGTGGCTCAAGAGGTTGAGCACCTGCTTCCCATATGAGAGTTCTTTGTTTCAGTTCCCAGTGCCTTTTAAAAGCAAATAAAGAGACAATAAGCAAACAAAAAAAACAAAAAGAAAATTCAAAAAAAATCAACTCAGAGTTGCCGATGTGCCTCAGTGATTGAGCACTGGCTTCCTACATATAAGGTCCTGGGCTCATTCCCCAGTCCCAGCACCATTAAAAATATATATATATATGTATATATATATATATTTCATATTGATAATAAAAATGAATGTTAAGGCAATATGAGAGTTTTTCATCCACCAAAATGTCAAAGTTTCATTTATTTAAAGCATAATCCACAGAGTTGACAAAGATTCTAGAAAACAGAGATTCTCATCTATTCCTGCTTAGAGTACTAAGTGGATCAATTTTCTTAAGGTTATTTTAGCAATATACATGAAATGCCTAAAAGTATGCCTACTGTTTGATCTAGTAATTCCACTTCTAAGAAGATACTCTAAGGAAATGATTGAAAAATGAATATTTAAATACAATAATATTTAGTAAGCAATATTTATGAGAGTGTAAAACTGTAAACAGCTCAGATGATAAGTGGGTATTTGTTAAATAGATTATAATATATTCATCTAATAATACGCACTGCACTCATTTAAAAACTTTAGAAGATTCATTTCATATGTCTTTAATTAATAAAAGTTATAAAGTAACATATATAATATGATTACAATTTTGTTCAATTATATGTATACATGAGTGGTGTATATGTGTATTTGAAATGGTATACATCAAAATGTTATGAGTGGGTAGGTCGATAGGTCTGGGCGGTGATGAGTATTGATTTCTTAGATTCTTATTTGTACTTTGCTTCTCCGTAGTTTGCAAATTATCTACAATTAAAATGTATTAGTAGAAAAAAGTAAGTATTATTTTAAATCACTATAGTAACACTTCTTATGGGAGTTATGGTCTTTCTGCACTATTCTTAAACTGTAATTTTATCACTATGCTAATAGCAGATACAAAATCACATGATAGATACAGAGATTATATAAACTGTACCTTGTGGTCAATCTTGTAAAAACATTTGTTATCAAGAATTTGGCATTAATGAACAGAAATGTCTAATTTGGAGTTTTGATTGCATGTGATCTTCATTAAATGAATGATAACTGTGAATTTCATAATCTTGTGAATTTCATAATCTGTACTCATTTACTCCAATGATTCTGACTCTAAATCTAAAACACTATGTATGTGAGTTATAATTCAATTTAAAAGATTATAAACACCCATCAGCCATGTAGGATCTAAGCCCCCTCTCAATTTAGAGGTGGAGGGAACATTACCATCCCAGGGTCCTCAGGCTGGAGGAATAAAATATAGATTAGAGTGGAGTTACTGGTATTCTACTATAGAATTATTGTGACTCTAGCAATGGAAGAAATTATATCATTGATGTGGAGACAGTGGCCGTGGGAGTTGCTGAGGGCAGGGAGAGGGAAGAAGAGCTGTGATACTGGGGCATTTTCGGGACTTGGAGTTGTCCTCAATGATACTGCAGGGATAGATGCAGGACATTATAAATCCTGCCATAACCCATTGAATGGACTGGGAGAGAATATAAATTACAACATAAACTATAATCCATGCTGGGTAGCAACACTCCAAAATATATTCATCAAATGCAATGAATGTACCACACTAATGAAAGAAGTTGTAGATATGGGAAGAGTAAGGGGTATAGGGAATGGGGTATATGGGAATCTCTTAAATTTTTTAATGTAACATTTTGTGTGATTTATGTATCTTCAAAAAAAAGAGATAATTTTTAAAAAAGCAAATGGGAAAAAAAGATTATAAATAACTCTGGTCCATGACCCTTGGCTTGTTTATTACAAACTCAAAGCAAAGCCAGACGGAAACCTGAGAGGTCATTTACTCTAACTTCTCACCCTACTTCCTCAGTGCTATAGATAAGAAATGCTCATCATACTGGATAGCTATGGCTGATAAACCCTAGTCCTCATAATGAACCATAAACAATCTGCCTAGTTTCAACTTTCAGGCAAGTCTAATATAATCAGCTTTAGGCATGTTTGAGAATATCATCAAACAGCAAGCCAGAAAATCTAAGGCTCAGCTGATAGCAAACAATTTCATCTTCAAAGCCAGTGGTGTAGTGGTACATGAATGCCCAGTACATGTGTGTGGAAGGAAGAGATGCTTGCAAAAATTGAAACAGCTCAAGTGCAACCAAAGACTTTAGCCTTTTTGAATTAAGGCCATACTGTAAATGAACTACAAATAAGACGGTTTGGTAAATCATGTCTGCAACTGAATTGACTTTGCCTGAATTTTTAAAATGATAAACAAGAGTCAGAAAGTCTACTTTTCAAGGTAGTATTGAAATATTTCATGCAATGAAAGATTTGTCACTAGATTAAGAAATACTCCTGCACAAGTAAAAGACAGAACAACCCACACAAGTCAGGATACTTGGATTTTACTACTGATTCTTCCTGAAAAAGCTATGCAGCTTTAACAAAGTCATTCAACTATGTTCTGTTTCAATGCCTTATTAGTAAAATGTAATTGGACTACTTAAACTTAAGACCCCATTTATTCCAATGATTCTGACTCTAAATCTAAAACACTACGATTCTAAATGAATAATCACACACTGAAAGCATCATTGTAAAGAGAGAGCAATTCATCTAATTTTTTCAAAATGCAATGTAAGGGAGGAACTTCTGGGGAAGATGGCAGAGTAGGGAGCTCCAGACTCCCAGTTCTCCCATCAAAACAGGTATTAATAGGCAGAAACTATCAGAATCAACTATTTTGAAACTCCAGAGGCCAGAAGCACACTGTACAGCACCCAGGAAAGAGCAGGAAGAAGAGGCTGATACAATACGGTAAAGAATTCTAAAATGCTCTCTCCACATGGTGGCTACAGGCATCCACCCCCCACTATTGCAGCACATTGCCATGGGGACCAGTCTCAGACTAGCTGCTGCTGAAAGAAAGGGACATAAAAATGCTCTTTCCCAAGAACAGAGGTGTGCATGGCCAATCACTGGTCACAGCTTTTGATTAACAAATTTGTATCCTGGGTCCCTGGCTCTGAGGGCAGCTACTGTTTCAACCCTTCCCAGATTGGGAAAGAGGCAGTAGAGATTTAAAGACTCAGGGCTTCTTCAAGGTTACAAGGGAAAGTTAGTTGAAGAATTGCATTTGCTGTGCAGGGCAGGAAAACTCAGCTTTGGGAGTCACGGGAGAAGTTGGTGTCCTACCTGACCCCCTCCACAAAGTACTTTGGAGCCAATTTGCAACCCCTTTGTGAGTCCTTGGCCCTGTTTTGTCTGGGAAAGAACAAATTGGGAAAGTCCTCCCTGGGGTGAACCTCTTCCCAGAATTTGACCACCAGGCAAAAGCAGCATGAACCAACAAAAGGAGTGTAAAAAAATACAGAGGCTGAAAGTCAGGGACAAAGGCTTGCTGGCTTCAGATACCCAGGAGAAAGAGGTTTGTCCCCTGGAAAACAGAGGGAATAACCAAACTCCTATAAACAGGGGAACTCCAAAACAACTAACAAGCAAGAGCCCGGGACAAGACAGAGGCCCAGTAAGATAGGAAAACCTTCCACAGTTCATTTGCCTTGGGCAGAACACAAGATAGGAGGGCTGAAGCTCAAGAAAATTTCTGTCTTATCAAGCACACCAATATATGTGTTATGGGAGTTCCATAAGGAGAAAAAAGAGAGAAAGGAGTAGAAGGAATAGTCAAAGAAATAATGGCAGAGAGCATTCCAAACTTAGCAAAAGATGTGAGTATGTACATCCAAGAAGATCAGAGAATACCAAACAGGCTAAAGATGAAGAAAAACAGACATATGTGTTTTCTATATATATATAGTGTAATCAATATCCATAATCATATATTCATTATGCATAGTATAATCAATATATGTAATCATAATTGATTACACTATCAAATGCAAAAGACAAGGAGAGAGTTCTGAAAGCTGCAAGAGAAAAGCAAAGTGTTATATACAAGGGCATCCCAGTAAGATTGAGTGCCAGTTTCTCATTAGAAACCACTGAGGCAAGAAGGCAGTTGGTTGAAATACATAAAGGGCTGAAGGAAAACAACTGCCAAGCAAGAATTTTATATGTCACAAGACTCATTCAAAAATGAGGGAGAGATTAAGACATTCTCAGATAAAAATAAAAAAGCTGAGGGAGTACATCACAACTAGACCTGTACAAGCAATGCTAAAATGAGTTCTTCAGACTGGAAGGAAAAATAGCTGAAAGTACATTTGTATACTGGTTCATGGGCTGTTGCCAATGGTGTGGCTGGATGGTCAGAGACTTGGAAGGAACAAGATTGGAAAACTGGTGACAAAGCAATCTGGGGAAGAGGTAGGTAGATGGAATTTTCTGAGTTGGCAAAAACCATGAAAATATTTGTGTCTCACATGAATGCTCACCAGAAGGTGACTTCAGAAGGGGAAGGTTTTTAATAATCAATTGGATAAGAAGACTTATTCTGTGGAACAGCCTCTTTCCCCAGTTACTCCTGTCATTGCTCAATGGCCTCATGAACAAAGTGACCATGGTGGTAGGGATGGAGGTTATGCATGGGCTCAGCAACATGGAAATCCCCTCACCAAGGCTGGCTTGGCTACAGCCATTGCTGAGTGCCCAATCTGCCAGCAGCAGAGACCTACACACAGCCCCCAATATGGCACCATTCCCTAAAGCGATCAGCCTGCTACCTGATGGAAGGTTGAATACATTGCACCACTTCCATCATGGAAGGGGCAACGATTTGTTCTAACTATAATAGACACATACTCTGGATATGGGTTTGCCTTCCCTGTATGCAATGCTTCTTCCAAAACAACAATCCATGGACTTACCAAAAGTCAAACCACTGCCATGGTATTCCACATAGCATTGCTTTTGATCTAGGAACCCAGTTCAGAGTAAATGATATGCAGGAAGGAGCACATGCTCATGGAATTCACTGATTTTACCAAGTACCTCATCATCCTGAAGCAAGTGGTATGCTCTAAATCAGCATTCACTCTATGGTGCTATTTCTTCCATAGCCAGGATTTACAGGTCCAGGAATCAAGGGGTGGAAATGGGAGTGGCACTTCTCACTATTACCCCTAGTGAACCACTAGGAAAATATCTGCTTCCTGTTCCTGCAACCTTATGCTCTGTTGGTCTACAGACCTTCATTCCACAAGGAGGAGTGCTTCTACTAGGGAACACACCAGTTACAGTGAACTGGAAGTTCAGGAGTTGGGCTCCTCATGCTTCTGAATCAACAGACAAAGAAGGGAATTACTGTGCTGGCTGGAATGCCTGATCCTGACTATCAAGGGGAAGTAGCTGATGCAAAACCCTTTGGTTAACAACTGCCTCCAATTGCAGCTGCAGCACCAGTGGGATAGTGGAGATTACAGACTTAGCTTCAGCCCTTGCTCTACCACCTGGAGCTTCATAGCCAAAACTGATTCTGGAAACCAATGGTCATCATTGCAAGGTAGGAAATAAGAGCAGAATAGGAAGCTTTAGTCAGGCTGTACTTCATGAAAGTGATCTGGGTAAAAGAATAGGACCTCTCCATTACTTGCTTAAGAGCTCACTGAAACCCACAATTCTCTAAAACTGCAAGGTCAGTAAGTTCACGGGATTTAGGATCAGATATGGACTGGCCACTTACCAACATTTTTATTTGTCCAAGTTACTCATGTCTTAAATTCTTTCATCTCAGTTTCATCATCTGTGAAACCAGAAAAATAACATCCACCTTCTGTATTTCTTAGGAGCATTAAGCAAGATAATATTTCAGAATACATACTTTAATAAAAATTGTTCAATAAATGGCAGGAGTATGTAATATTAAAAAAAGAAAAGGAGGGGGGGGTGGATTAGGACTGCATCTACACAGTGAAGGTACAGAAGAGTTTACCTGGAATACAGGACATCCTCTAGGGCATCTCTTAGTATGCTATGCCCTGTGACTATAGTCAATGGAAGATTGCAACAACGCAATTCAAGCAGGACTAACAATGGCCCAGAATCTTCAGGATTGAAATTTGGGGTCACCCCACCAGGCAAAGAACCATGGTCAGCTGAGGGTAAAGGGAACATGGAACGGGTAGTGGAAAAAGGTTGTGATAAATACGAACTTTGACCACATGACCAGTTACAGAATTGAGGACAGTAATGGTCATGAATATTTCTTCCTTGTTTTGTTATGAGTATGTTTGTATATGTATGTAAAATGAATATCTTTGTTTTCTTCCCTATCCTTTCCCATTATCATGTAACATAAGTTGTATTAATTTTATGGTGTAGTATTTAAGGATGTCACATTTAAGAGTGAATATTACCCAAGGATTTGTACCCTATTCTGGAGGAATTTAGTGCATTTCTGGTTGTATGCAAGACGCTTGAGTATTGTCAAGGGTAAACTGTGTGTATATATATGTATATATTTTTATTTTTTTTAATTTAGAGAATAAGTACGGTTTAAGGTGATATGTATGCTGCCAAAGTTGACAAGGGGTGGACTGATGGTTAGACTAATGTGTCAACTCAGACAAGTAATGGAATCCACTTGTGTAGTCAGCAAGCACTGGGCTAATTGTAATACAGAAGCATTTCATGGACTTTAGTCATCAGTAAATTGATTGCAGAAATGACTGGTTACATCTACAATCAATTGAAGAGATTGCCATCAGCAATAAGTGATGTCTCAGGCAATCAGCTGAGACCTTAAAAGGAAAAGTGATTTCAGCATTCAGAGAGAGAATCCCCATCTCTACTTCAGATAGCCAGTATCTCCTGGGGAATTGAATGGGGACCTTCATCTGAGTCCTGATCTGCAGGCTGCCCTATGGAATTTGGACTTGTGTATCCACATGGCCCCATGAGAAAATTTTATAAAACCTCATAATACTTAGAGATCTCTTCTGTCAGTTCTGTTTCCCTAGAGAACCCTGACTAATACAGAGATAATACAGAGAAATAGGAGGACTCATTTTTCATAAGATGTAAAATGGTACAGCACTGTAGAAGACATTTGGTGATTCCTCAGAAAGCTAAGCATTTGAATTACCATATGACCCAGTAATCCCACTACTAGGTATATATCCAAAAGATTTGAAAGCTGGAGCTCAAACAGATACCTGCACACTGATGTTCATAGTGGCATCATCCACAACTGCCAAAAGAGGGAAGCAACCCAAGTGTCCATCAACTGTTGAATGGATAAATAAAATGGAACGTTATTCATTTGTAAAAAGGAATGAAGTCCTGATACTTGCGGCAACATGGATGAACCTTGAAGACATCAGAGTGAGTGAAATAAGCTGGTAACAAAAGGTCAAATAATGTATGAGCTCACTGATTTGAAACAATTAGAAGACACAAACTCATAGAGTCATAATCTAGAATATAGGTTATCAGGGGATGGGATTGGAACAGGAAATAGGCAATTAACGTTTAACATGTACAGGGTTCCTACTTGGAATAATGGAGATATTTTGGTAATGGACAGCATTGATGATAGCATAACATTGTGAACGCAATTAATAGCACTGAAATAAATATCTGAAGTTGATAAAAAGGGGAACTATTAGGTTGCATAATATGGTAGCAGAATAAATATTTTTTAAAAATCCGTGGAACTACACTACACAAACAGTGAATCCTAAGTTAAACCACAGACTTTAATAGTACAAATATAAAAATGTGCTATCGTCAATTGTAACAAATGTTACACCAATGCAAGGTGTTGATGGTGGGTTGGTATGAGAGAATCCTGTATTTTATTAACGATTGTTTTGTAAACCCATAACTTCTCTCATAAAGAAATTTGAAAAAAAAACCAACACAGTGTGATCCCCACATTTACAAAAGCTGTACCCGTATGAATAGTATAGAACCAATCCTATCTCATTACAGAACAGTTACAATAGGAAAGATAAAAAGAGACAGTGTTAGCACAGTGAGTGCAGGTCTACTGTTTCTAGGAAGCTCTTTTTAATTTTCAGCTCTGTATTTCAGGGCTTTTTCTCTTACCTCCTCATTTGTCCTCTTTGTTCCTTTTAGTAGATTATAAAAATGAAATTAGGAAAGGAAATATCTGAAAGTACAATAGAGACAGGAAAATACACACAGACAGTCATATCCTTGGGCAATTAGAATAGGTGTGTCTACAATTATTCTTTTTAAACCTTTCACTTAGATGAATATTTGCCCTTCAACTTTGCCCAGTGCTCTGCGCTCCCCTGAATGAGAACACCTGATGAATAGCACTTCCTTCCGATGTCCTTCATTCACCTGCCCCCACTATGACTTCTAAGTACCTAAAATGGATGAGGCACTTTGGGTGATGCTTTAACCAATAAAGAGGTAAAACTGGTAGGAACCCTGTCCTCAAGCAGCCCATAGCCTAGTATTGAAGAGAAGACCAGGAAATGAAGCAAGTAACTGTCATGCAAGATAGAAAAGTATAATTGTTCTAAGAGGGATACAAATAAAATCATTCAGAATTTCTGAAAATGGAAAGCATTGTTCCAAATTGCAGAGGCCAAGGAATGCTTCCTAAAAGGTATAGCATTGGAGAGGGTCTTAAAGAATGGTAGGATTTGGACATGTGGAGATGAAAAGGAAAGGTACCAAGGAAGAGAGACATTTGATTGGAATTTAGGGTACCTGAAAAGACCTAGTGGAAGATCAGGTTGAAAGACTGTCTGGACCATGTACTAAAAGCCCTGACATCCAGGCTAAGGCAGCCAGATTCTTTATCCTATATAGGAACCAGTTAAGATTTTATACTGCAGGAATTATAAAATGAATCTATACTTTATTATGATTCACAGTTAAACTTTCTAAAACAAAAGAAATTCTTAAGATTTATCAATAACCATTCAGGGAAATGCCCCAGAGAAAGTTAAACAGCTTTGTCTTAAACTGATTGTTGAAGCACAAACTTTTTCTGCAAGGAATAAAATGTGAATTGACTCAGATTTTATTTCATCTATTCAGTTCATATTTCCTGGACAACTTCGGAATAATTTCTTCCTGGGATCAATCTTCATTGTCAGTAGTGGTGGTAGCTTCTAGCCATTTTAAGATGTGAAGAATAATGATATTAAAACATGATTAATGAAGGACATGTGTCTTTAATTTTAAGATATTTGTATGATTTGGCAAGAACATACTCTGGCTCTTGAAAGCCAAGGGCTCCCTGCTTCTTGGAATCTTGACAAGAAAGATAACGTGTCTGACCATAAACTATTAAAAGCCAGAACATTCTCTGAAGTTCTTCCCTTACCCTAGGAAATAGAATGCTGCTCAATCTTTAAATACAGTGAAGTGCTCCCCTAATGATGCAAAGATAAGGCAGACTCCATTATCTTTATAGCTGCAACAGAAGTGGGAGTGCCTGCTTGCTGAAACACTCTTTCTCTCCAAGTCTACCTTGTGACCCAAGCATGCACGTGCCTGAGAATGAATATAAATTGAACCTGATTACTGACAGCTGTCTCTTTGTATGTAGTCCAGGAACCAAAAGAAACCAGCTGTGTCATAAGGTATTGCAATCCACAATTTTGGCCTCAATTATCTAAATGAATGGAAACCCACAGAGTGAATTGTGCTTGACAGAAACAAAGAGATTAGTACCGAGTTCTTTGGATTCCAGGTCAGGACTCCCATGCTGCCTTCCCTTGTATACAGTGCAAAGCATCTAGACCTTAACTCCATAATGAGATTCATTTGATCAATAATTTCAACTGCCTCAGAGGGACTCTGAAGATAAGTAAGTTAAAATTTCCCTTGGACTTACTATTTTGGGAGAAATGGTTTGTCACTCTGAATGGTGGTTTAAAACATAGTATGATCCATCTCATATTGCACTAAACATTTCTAAGCATAACACAGCCATTGCTAAACCTTTAATTAGAAGTTTTATCTGAAAATAAAACAAAATATAAAAGGGGTAGGAAAAGGTTTGTTCTTCAATATTTTTAGTTCTGGTTGATTCTGACTCAGTCTGCTGGCATGTGTGATTCAACAGTTTGTGTCAACCATAAATTCCAGCCCAGTGCCCTCCATAGGACATGTTCTCATTCCTGAGCCTGAGAGCAGACCTGGTCTCTTAGCAACGTTTACCATTTTCTCTGCCTAGTCATCTATAGCAATTGGCTCTTTTTCATGGATCTGTCCAGACAAACCAAAAACTTTCCATGTCATGAAAGGTGTCTGACGTCTGGATTCAGGTCTGGTAAATCAGTTGAGAGAGCATTTCTTTCCTCTCCTCATAAGTCACTGCCTTCCCTCTCCTCTCTTCTCTCTTTTACACCCATAAATTTATACACACCAGGAAACAGAAGAGTCCTGAAGTCTGTAAGGGGTGATGGCAATACTGTCCGGTAAAAAATGCATGGGATGCCCCTTATTCAGTTGACAACTTTGAAGCGTCTCCTCTTTTTTTGGTTACATCATCATGTAAAATAGGGACAATAAATATCTCACAATTTTGTTATGAGATTCAAAACTACAATGAATGATGAGGGGTTTTGAAAAAAAAGGCTGCATAAGTGTTAGTTATTACATTAACTACATCTAATTTAACAAAAGGAGGGGAACTTTCCTTTAGAAATTATCTATATATATTCAGAAAGAGAACCAGCAGAGCAAGTCTGTGAAAATCAGTCATTATTCATGTAAGATCAAAGCTTCCATCACGTAATTAGAATTAATCCTCTCTTTATCAACCAAATTTCAAGTTTAAACAGAGCTCCTCAGGGACCAATAGAAACTAATAATTGAAATTGATTGGGCATATGAGACCAGGCAAGGTAAAATGTCAGTAAATCTGACAATTTCCTCGTGGACCAAAACTGCTCCTGTTGGCCCTACTAAAAGACATGTACAAGGAGCTTTAAAATCTAGCAAAGGACACTGAAAAGTAATAACAGGAGATACTAAAACCAAATGGTTCACAAATTGGAAAGGGCTCCAGATGAGGAGAAAAAGGCTCAGTTTCCTCAGCTCTGACTTTACACCCAAACTTTTTGTTTTGTTCTTTATATGATAATTATTTTCTTCTGTCAAACTCCTAAGACTTTGGTTTTCCAGAGAAGAAGCAAACAAACCAGTGCTCAATCGTTAATGTACTTAATCAAAGTCTGCAAGAACAGTCAAACAGTTCCTTCAGGCCCTTACCTGGGAAATGAAGGAGATTGGGAGGACCTTTTGCAGGGAGGCCGTATGCACAGTGGTTGGGGCCATAAGCTCTGGAATCTGAAAGTCCACCATACTCCAATCCTAATTCTATCACTTACTGGCTGTGTTACCGATTGTTCACTTAATTTTTCCATGTGTCAATACCCACATTAGTGAGGACATAATAATACCTATCACAAAAGGTTATTGTGAGAATTGTGTTGATAAATTTAAACACAGATGAACAATAAATAAACTTAATTTTTGTTTTTAGTAGAATATAATTTGACTGCAAATGCTTAGATATATGCCAGCAGCCCATAACACTCCCTTTCCCCATTAAATCATGTTCCTGGGATTGGGAGCCCACTAATGTCCCAATGATATACTCAGTGTGCACCATACTTTCCATCTTCTTAACTAAGTACCAACATTATATATGGGATATGGCAGTGACTAAGACATTGACCTGCCTTTCTGAACTCACTGACTTGTGGCAGTGTATTACAATGGTAAAGAATCTCAGCTTAAAAAGCAGATAGAAGAATACCAGCAAGTCCATTCTATTCCTCTTTCCCCCTCCCCTCAGGGCCCACGGTGACAACCAAGCTTCACAGCTTGAAGGACAAGATTCATAGATACTTACAGCAATGCTGAGGGCTTGGCACTCTAGTCTGTCCTCCCCATTGGGAGCCACCCATGCTCTCCAGAGATACTCTCTCCTCTGTTTGAGAACATCAGTCTGCCCCAGGATAGGGGTATAGGGGTACAACACTTTCCCACTCATTGTATATGTCTCCACCCACTGATATAACACAATATGACATGATGCGCACCTGCCCCAGGTGCACCCTGTGCCAGATGCCTCCCCCCTCCACCCCATCAAATACCCCAAACAAGTAACCCTTCCTTTTTATATTTTCTAAAGAGTTTTCTCGACATTATAATTTCAAATGTATACCTGACGCTCTCCCATGTTCACCTGCTCACCCCAAACCCTCTCCCCAGTGCAGGACATTGTTTATCCTACCATAACTCACTGGATGGACTGGGGGAGAGTGTGAACCATGAGGTGTGGCAGTGCTCCAGGGTGTTTTCACCAAATGCAATGAATGTGCCTCACTGGTGAAAGGGGATGTTGATGCGGGAGAAGCGGGGGTGGGGAGTGGGGTATATGGGAACCTCTTATGTTTTTAATGTAATGTTTTGTGTGATCTATTTATCTTTTTTAAAAAGACAATAAAAAATTAAAAAAAAAAAAGGCAGAGAGATGCACATTTAAATGCTGGCTGTCATTTACTGTGTGACCTGGGCAGTCACACTAATTGTGCCTCAGTTTCCTCAACTATATAGAGAAGGAAAGAGGAAGGGATATAGCTATTTCAGATATCTGTGATAGGCCAGTTGAATAGTGTATGTAGAGAGATAAGCACAGTGCTTGGCCTATAAAACTGCTCTATGAATAACTTCACTTTTATTACAGTAGAGGAAGGTAGGTTATATATTATACTTATAGTAGAGGTAGAAAAATAGTAGTATGAACATTCAAAGGCAGGTTAGGGAAAGCTTCACAGAGGCAGTGTGCTGTAGTCTCAAGGCTCTTAGGGAGGTGGCATTAGCACCTCTCAGGCAAAAAAGAATAGCATAGGGGCGATTGCTGATACAGGAGTGAATATGGTGAGTCCAGACAATCCCAGTGCAATGAGGCCACAAAGTAAGCAACATTGTGTGAAGAGCCCTGGTGTCAGGGTAAACGTTTTGGTCTTTATCTCATTATTCCCATATGGCCACCCAACATCTGAACTTGTTGACTGAGCTGGGAGAAAATGAGATTTAGCAAATTTTCCAACCTCTACTATAAATGGTTGCTGTAAAACTTGAAGGGCATATTATAAAAGTCACTTATTCAGGTAACATTCACGATGAGGGAGAATGAAATAAAAATAATTGCCTTTCTATCAATTGGGTTCACAAGTAGCTCTAGAAACTCTTAATTAACTTTTTTTTAAATGCTGATGTTTCTTTCCTAAACAGATAATAATTAGTTCAAAAGAATTTCAGGGTTTAAATTATCATGCTTACTTGAACAACTGAAACTGACATTCACACTCAGTAAGAATGCCCAACACTTTCTATGATTCTAAGCAAGCAACTGTCACTTCTGTGCCTCAGTTTCCCCAACTACATAACAGGCATTAACTGTTTTTTATAGAACTCTAGAAATTATCAAACAACATGATGAATATAAAGCAATCTGTGGACTGTAAAGCTTAAATCTTTTGTGATATTGTTTACCATTATTTTAAGTTCATTTGTATAAAATAGTTTCAGACAGGCAAGACTAGAAACAGAGATCATAGTAAGTACTACACATTTAAATGGATAGGAATTTTTTTTTCAGATTTGATTATTATTTGTTATTTTTTTTTAATTACATTATGAAAAATATGAGGTCCCATTCAACCCCACCGCCCCCACCCCCCACTCCCCCTACAACAACACTCTCTCCCATCATCATGACACATCCACTGCACCTGGTAAGTTCATCTCTGAGCATCACTGCTCCCCATAGTCAATGGTCCACATCATAGCCCAGACTCTCTCACGTTCCATCCAGTGGGCCCTGGGGGGATCTACAATGTCCCGTAATTGTCCGTGAAGCACTATCCAGGACAACTCCACGTCCAGAAAATGCCTCCACATCTCATCTCTTCCTCCCGTTCCCCACACCCAGCAGCCACCATGGCTACCGTTCCCACACCCATTCCACATTTTCTCTGTTCTCTTCTATTAAAGATTTCTTTAAGAACACATTACATATTTCATTTCACAATCGACACACTGTTAAGTGGCTTTAATAGAAGGGCTTTCTACATTGAATTATGTTTTATCTTTACAAAACTGAAATTGAATATGAATGGAAAGAAGAATGATTTGGAGAAGGGGAAAGAATCTTCAAATTTCTTCAGGTAAATGGGTTTCATTCCTAAAAGTAAATTACCATCCAGTTTGACCACTTTTTCCTCTTCAGGTCTGAAAGAACCAGTGACTGGTACTAAGCTGGAAGAGGGAAACTATGAAAGACCTGCTAGTATTATTTCTATGCCTGCCCTAGATATTATTGTTCTGCATTACATTACCTTCCTCAAAATCTTTAATTGACTAATTTACTTTGAATCAACTCTATTTTAGAACATAAACACATAAACTAAGCTACAATGTAAAATGCAGAAATGTTGAAACAACATAAAGAGGCAATGATAGTGCTGGAACAGTAAAAGGATCAATAATACAATATCCAGATACTCATTCTAACAAAATTACAGTTCATGGGCTACAAAAAAAAGTTTTGACTTTCTTCATCTTTTCTGCAACATCAGACTCAGCACATTCCGCAGAAGAGACTAAACAGATTAATGGTTAAAACACTGACCTTGGTTTGCAATAAACCTGATGCAAATTTTTAATTTGCCTTCTCCTAATCATGCAGATATGCATAAGGTAGTCTTGGTTTCCTCATCTACAAAAGGGGAATAAGAGTATTTACCTCAGGATTTTTATGATGAGTAAATAATTTTATGAAGGGGCTGTGCTGAGCACAGTGCTTACATAGAGTAAATGCTTAAGAAGGATTCATTATCATTAATAATATTAATAAGGGAAATGGCAAATTATTTTAGGAGTATGTTATACACAGTTTTTAATGAAAATTAAAATTTTATTATAATCATATTTTTTTTAAAGAAGAAAATACTCCATGTTTAGGTGAATGAATATATATATATATATTTAAAATATAGTTCCATAAAGCAGAGAATCATGGAACATAATGTCACCTAAATTCACCAAACCTTCAAATGCAAGGATATTATTGGCAACAGCTAATAAACATACCCAAGTGTTTCTTTCACGATAATATTCATTTTCTAAACTTTTAAAAACACAACTGTGAAAATAATTTGCAGTCTAACTTCTTTAGCATAAAATACCCAAGATCACATTTAGATTCAACGGCACAGCACAGTACTGAGAAATGCCAAAAGTTCTATGTATTTTAAGGGAAAAATGAGGAGAGGGATGGGATGCTTCTGAGGAATCCTAACAACAGGATACACTAAAGCCTTCAGAAGTGTAAAGGAAGAGGTATGCCCTATCCACATCAGAGGAGGAAAATCCACACCCTTTCTATTTTAGATAAGGAAAAGAACTCAACTCCCTGGTGTGCTCTTTTTTTTAGTAAAAATTATAGCCTACATAATTTCCTCAAGACTGGAAAAAAACTACATGTGAAAAAATGATCAAACTATTTTTAAAGGATCTTTAAATGGTAATCTTTTAACTGAGGAAAAAAATAGGAGTTAGAAACTGCATCTGTCATCAAAGGATCCTCCCTTCTAAAAATGTGTAATTGTGGTGTGGCCTGCCCATCACAGCATAAAAACAGCTCTAAATAAAAGTTCTTTCTAAAATTAACTGAGTATAAGAATTCCCTCAGCATGCCATAGAGATCTAATCCATTCTCGCATCACATAGCTTTTCAGAGACATTAAGGACAACATCTTTACTTTTCCCCTTTGTCAACTGTACCCAACAGCAACTTTGGGTTTTATACAACAGAATGCTGTCATGTGGCTCTCACTGGACCCAAGGCTAAGTAAGTTCAAGCAAAGCGACTAGCTTGTTTAAAACAGAAAAAAATAATAATAACCACAAACTTGGTTGTATTTTAAAATGGGAATTTGAATATTTTCATTATAATAATTAATAAGGAGCTATTTCATCATAAGCTACATGGTCATCATTTTGAATAGAAAAATGTCAAATCCAAAGGTATTCATTTGTCAAAGCATGTCAATGGAAGGCAATCAATCTGAAGTGCTGTGTAGTACCTCAGTGATTTAGGCAAGGTCAAATAACTAGTAAAAGACAGAGTCAAGATTTGAATCAGAACCATGAGAAGGTTAGGATTCAAAAGAGCTGACTATATATATTGTGCACTGAGCATAAAGCTATAATTTCCTCAATAATTCCTTCTAATTCACTCCATTTTCCCTCCACCCTACCCCTTCACTATGTTTGCAACTAACCTTCAAAATAGGAAGATTGTTTTAGGTTCCTAGGCTGCTGAAGCAAATACCATGAAATGGTTTGCCTTAAACAAGGGGAATTTATTTGCTCACAGTTAGAGTCCAGGAAGATGTTCAAATGAAGTCATCATCTAAGTCATGCTTTCCTCCTGACAACCAGCTGCCAGCAATCCTTGACTCCTTTGCCGCACGGCAAGGCAGCATCTGCTGGTCTCTCCATTCTCCTCCCAGTTTCATTGATTTCACCTTCTTGCATCTGTGGTTGTCTATCTCTTTGTCTGAATTTCATTCTCTTATAAAGAACTCCAATAATACAATTAAGACTCATCCTTGGCCATGCCTTAACTAAAGTAACCTCCTCAAAAAAGGTACTATTTACAATTGGTTCATAACCACAGGGATGGATTAGACTTAAGAATGTTTTTCTGGGGTACGTACAGTTTCAAACCACCACAATGACAAAAGTAAGAGGTCTCCAATAACAAGGGAATAAGGATGGAAATTAATATGATGTGCTTTTTTAACCAACCTTTGCCACCATTTAAAATATAACACTGAAAACATTCTTTTCAGTCTAAATTATTCAGAAATTTGTCTTAATTTTACCCAACAGACCTAAAAGATATGCCTTTAGTCTTAGTTCATAATATTTACAATCCTAAAAGCATATTAGCAATGGTGGGAGGCCCAACTGTGGAGATTCTATAAGATCTATAACTGACATCTCAATTATTGGTATACTTAATATATTCATTAATGACCTCCCTCTTTGCATTGACACAGAGTATAAAAATATGGCATACTTTTATTTATTTTTTAAAGATTTATTTATTCATTTATTTCTCTCCCCTCTCCCCACCCCAGTTGTTTGTTCTCTCTGTCTATTCACTGCATGTTTTTCTTTGTCCGCTCCTGTTGTTGTCAGTGGCACAAGAATCTGTGTTTCTTTTCGTTGCATCATCTTGTTGTGTCGGCTCTCCGTGTGTGTGGCGCCATTCCTAGGCAGGCTGCATTTTCTTTCCCGCTGGGCAGGTCTCCTTGGGGGTGCAGTCCTTGCGTGTGGGGCTCCCCTCCGCAGGGACACCCCTGCGTGGTAAGGCACTCTTTGCATGCATCAGCACTGCACATGGGCCGGCTCCACACGGGTCAAGGAGGCCCGGGATTTGAACCGTGGACCTCCCATGTGGTAGATGGATGCCCTAACCACTGGGCCAAGTCCGCTTCCCTGGTATACTTTTATTTACTGAGAACTTCTCCTTAGTTGACAAGTTTAAATTTTAAAAATCCACACTTTTGTATATCCCCAGCGATGTTATAAAATTAATAATATGCAATGGTCTGATTCTTAAATTTCTAGAACAATACTTTTCACTGTATAAACAAAGAGGGATGAGAATGTTCTACTGAGTACAGTAAAGTTTACTGAAAATATCTAAATACAATGCATTCTTCATAACTGGCCTCTCTAAATGCCCCACACACATGCAATTCTCTTGAATTATTTATTTTGAGTAATGGCATCACTAACTACCCCATTACCCAAGCTGCAGGCATTGAGGTAATCTTCAAACATTCATCCCCCAGATCCAAATGAAATATTTTGATGCATCTTGGATCCATTTTCTCCTCTTACTCCCCAAAATCAATTTCCTATCTTAGCATCTCTTTATGTCTCACATGGGATTGCATAAGTGGTATCACTGAATAGTCTCACCCTGTACATAAGCAAAGAAGATGCACAGCTCAGAGTGGAACCTCTGGAGAAAGAATAAGATATCTATGGAAGAATCTAAGTATCCCAACATAAGGTGTCTGCTTCCCTGAGTGTCACCTGAGGAGGCTGCTGGTCTTCAGAAGCCCAGCTCCTTTACACCTCACAATCTGAAGCAGTCGTTCTGGTTTTCTTAGCCTACATATAATTCTGAAAAGGATCTAGAACTTCTGATTGCATAAGAGAAAACTCAGAGTTTATAAGATCGTGGATGTGAAGAAACCTAAGATCATGCAGAGACATTGCAGTGTATAAGGATCTCACAATTTCATAAATGGTTAGGACTTTGAAAATCATGTGTCCCAACTCTGCCTACTGAAAGATCAAGTGGAACCAACTGTACTTCAGTGAATGCCAGTCCAGGGACCAAATCAGAACAAAATCCAGAGGAATTCATGAAGATCCAATGAATCTTCTCCCCTACTAACAAAGGGTCACATAAAACAAAAACCCTCACAAAGACTTAGTCATTATCTTGTAAAGGAGTATATGAAAGAGAGAGGAAATCAGAAGGTCTGAGCATTTTTCCAAAAAGAATGAAGTTTTCAAAACGGACAAAACCCAAATGGAGTGAGATGTCATTAATTGGCAAAGTAATGTTCCTCCTACAATTCCTGTTTTGCCTTACTACCCAATAATATCCTACTACTTGTGAAGAAGATTAGATCTGTTATGGAGCATAAGCTTTGTTTTCTTTGCACATCTGAGTAAAGTAAGTAAATTTCAAATTCCTCTTTGAAAATTCATGTTATTTACTTTACCTTGAACACCCTGCAAACTCCTACTCATCTGTTCAGTTAAGGTCATTCCTTTGTGAAGACTTATAAATGCCACCAGCTAAAACAAATATCTTACTATGCCATACTCCAGAACCCTACGAATTCGCCTCTAAAAAATACCTCTTAAATTCTTTCACTGCTGTTTCTACATGTGTATCACATGCTTTAATATAAAATCCTTCATGGAAGTCAATGTCTTATCAATCTGTTTATTTCTTCAATATAAACTAAAGATCCTAGTGCATTGTAGAAACTCAATATTTGATGAAGAACAGATCAGTAATTCCAAATTCAGACCTATAACATTCCATAATGATACCAATTTTTGTGGGGTTTTGTTAATTTTGTTTTTGATGATTCTTGGATAGGGAATGATGAGAAGGAAGGGCAGGAAAGCAGGAAAATATGACAAAAATAGTCTGGATAACTACAAATTAAAGGCATTTATATAACTGATATGAAAGATACCCTCTTATAGTTCACACATTAACAAATATTAGAAATAAAGGCATTGGTCCAAGTTTTTAACAAGTTCTTAAAAATAATTACATTCTGACCTCTCAACAGATGATTCATACCACGAAAGTTGTTCTTATAAAAACTTAATTGCTAGATTCTCATTTTGGCTTTATTCAAGGGCAGCTGAGACCAGATATAAAATTCCATATGATACATATGGAAATAATCTTTATTTCAAAAGATCTAAATTTTCATTTGAAGATAATCATAAATGTTGAGGCCACTTTTAAAGGAGTGCTTTCTTAGGTCCTTTAAATGAACACACCCTTTTAAAAAAATTGAATCACCAAAATGTTATTTCCTCAGAATAGTAATATGCCTAATACTGTATCTGGATAAACATGCTGCAGAGTAAATCCCTTGGCAGTACTGAGTGAAATAACTGAACTGTTAAAAATTTCTGAGATGTTGGGAAGAAGGGAGAGAAGGTAGATTACTCATTAAGCTCAAAAGTTCCATATTTCTTTGTTGATCTAAAAAGTGGTAAGAGCAAACAAGGTGAATCTGTGCTTCTTTCTACATAGCTGATGTGTAAAGAAAACATGTGGGTCTCTCTTGAGACTGCATGTTACCAAAATGAGTCACAGCTGGGGATGGAAGGATAAAAATTGACTCTACTATCATACCCTGCTCTTGGCTCATACTTGAGTCTTGGGTGAAAATTAAAGAACCTATTGACTAGATTGGACACAAGGTTAATGAGAGTTGGTTCTGCTCCCCAAAATAACAACTAGGGACTTGTGATAACTTCAGTAAAGGTTGAAGAAGGGACTCCTGCCCTGGAGATTTTCTCACTTGAAAAAAAATTAAGAAATTTTATTAGTGAGATTCATTTTTGTTTAAATAATAAAGTTTATATAGCATTTTTATACATACAGCTACCATGAACACAGTCACTGTAACATTTGGGGATGTTCATGAATGAACTTCTTCTACTCATGACTTTCACTTCTACAACTCCCTCACATTTACACTACCTATGTACTTAGAGTGTGTGAAAGCTGGAGGGGACAGAAAGTAGACCCAGTTTGGTCGTAAGTCTTTCCTGAGCCTCCTGAAGTATCCCTCAGGCAGAGGTGAGGTGCTCATACCACAGACTGTAAAACTTTATTTTATGTCCTAGGGACTGTGTCACCACCACTAATGCAAAATGACTAGGGAAGCGTCCAACCGAGAGAATATGTTGAAATTAATTAAAATTCTGAAGTAGTCCTTTGAAATAAGAGCAACACTTAAGACTGCTTAATCCCTTTCCTTGTGACCTTCTGCTCCTTCCCTCCAAGCCAGAGGGAAGACCTGACTCTCGAGGATAGTTACAAATGCTTACTTTATGCCCCATCTCTAGAGGGTACAGGAATAAGGGAGGTTTTAGGTACATGTGAGGGGAAGCACGTCTTAAACTGGGAGATGAGGGCTGGTTGTCATGCTTGGGCTACCAGCCCCATGGAGGCATAATATTATGGTCAGAACAAGATGGGTGTCCAATTGGTGTGGTCAGTTAAAAAAGACTCAGATACCACAAAGCTACCACCCTAGTGCAATTTGGGTTTTTGATCCCATATTTAGCTAGTATTGCCTGATACCACATCACATTTCAATCATAGAGTGAAGAAATGATGAATTCAGGCCTTTGTCAGGGAAGTTTTCCAGGCCTGGCCTGTCTGAGTCTCAGTGGTCATGAGGTAAAGGATTTGTGGTCTGGTGTCTGTGTCATCAAGTAGAAAAAATATGAAGTCAATGAAACTTCTCTGTAGGTAAATGGATAAGTCTTCAGAACTGCTCCCGCCTCTGTGACCCAACAGTATCTTTTCATTTCTCATTATACATCAGGTTAAACATATTTCTTAAACAAATGAGCATGTCTATGTACCCAAATAAACTGGAAGACTTTTTAGAAGATGGCATTTGTTTTCTTTCTCTATTTTTAAAAAATTTTCCTTCTAGTGTCTACCAAATCACAGGCATACCATAAATATGTTAAGTAAAATGTTTACTGACAAAAAAATTAATCTGTACAAAAAGGTGAATAGACACATTTTATAAACCATATTTTGAAGTTCTCACACTTTTTAAGCTCTTAAAAGAAGTCTTTATCACCTATTACCTCAGGAAATACCTGTAAGCACCTCCCTAATCCCTGTAGAATTTCTCATTAAGCGCCAAAACATTTCCAACACTTTACACCCGTTATTCCTCTTACCTGAAGGGCCCTGCCCTGTTTTTTCTTCTGTCTTACTCATTTGCAAGACACAACTTCAATGACATTTTCCCACAGAAATTTTATTTGACTCACACAGTTATCTACTCCCTCATCAGGATTTTCATAGTTCTTCTCACTTTATAGTTTTAATATTCAAATAGGTATCTGCCTGCCCTCTCCCAAAACTATGAACCCCTAAGACAGGCATTTTGTCACATGTTACTTGTGCTATAAATGAATAAAATATTGAAACTAGTTTTTTAGTGTGCAAATGAAGAGGATAATCCAAAAATTATGTGAGTTGGCTTTGATATTAATTCTGATTTGAGGAGATGAATTTACCTTCCAGATTGTTTGCCAAGGGATAACTGTAAGCTCAAACTTGCTGAATGCTTTCTGGTCAGATGTAGAGGATGGTTAATACTAAAGCATTTAGATTGTTGGTAATGGTTCTAAGAGTCACATTTGCCATGTGGAAACACAAAGTGAATGCATCTTAGCAGTAACTTATTTTAATGAATACAGGCTTTCCACTTCATGCTTCTCCCAAATTCATAGTTAAAGCAATAATATAATAGAATGCTCCAGGCTATTTCCCAGTCTAACTAAGCAAATTATAAAGTGTTATATTATAGATGCAGCACTGGCAGCAATTTAGCTTAAAAAAAATGCATCTCATGTTTTTAAATGGGTATTTGCTACTATTATATCATATATACTTTACACCAGGAGGTTTTTGTTGTTGTTGTTTTAAACCAAAAGTTTCAAAGGAAAGATGATAAAAGCCAGAATCCTAACAAACAGACTACTTGGGTAAGTCTGAGGAGAATGATGACAAATGAACGCTTAAAGAATACATAGACTGGCAGAGGAAAACAGCATCTGATAGGAGAGAAAAAAGATGCTGGAAATGCAGTATCTATTTCTCATGACTTGAAATTCTTTGTCAAGCAGGGAGGCTGGGATACAAAGAGGCTGGGATATTAAAGAAAATGATATAGAGAGGAAAGGAGAACCTGACCTGAGCTTCCTTCTTATTTGCAGGAATGGCCTGGGTCTCATGTTCTACTAATGTGACATTAAGGATATAGGGCTACTGTTCAAATTAAAAATATTTTCCAGTAGATCTTAGCCATACTATATTTCTATTGAAGAAATGTTCCAGCTGAAATAGTATATATTGGCTATGTGGATATTCAGGGAATTTGCTGCTAAAAATAACCCCAATGCCATGTGTCACTTTATCACAAACTCTGTCAATCTTTGAATTGTTATAAAGCAAAACCCTTCCAGGAGACAGTCTGCTTAGCAACATAGCTGGTGCTTAAGGCCAGATACAAAATCCAGAAAATATTCTTATAAGAACTGCATCTCACTAGCATGGCTATTTTTAAAGGAAAGAAGAATGCCAAGGGACTCAATGGTATTTCTCCGAAGGCAGAAATGTTATTCTAGTTGTTTAACATTAGAGAGTTTAAACTTGACATATTAAGAGGATTATTCTTTTTGGAAGCTAGAACCTAAACTCTTTTAAGCTTTTCTGGTCTGTGCCCTTTTATTTTGAAAACTTATTCATTTCTAGAAATAAATTTTTCTGTTTCATTTATGCCAGTTTAGCACAAATAATTTTTGAAGGGCAAAGAGAAAGAGAATCATCAAAAGAGAATAACATCCTTCCTTCCTCTGCATCTTCTCCTGCACTTCTTAATTTTGTTGATGGAATCACAATCCATCACTCAACCAGGCTCCAAGTCTCTGAATCAATTCTGATCACCCTCCTTTAGCTCTAACTTTGTATTCATAAACAAGATACAAAATCCTATTAATTTTCCCTGCATAGTGTCTCTCACACAGGCCTTCTCTTCTCCTTTCCTAGCATACACCCTAAAATTCTATCCCTTATTAAAAGCTTACCTTAGTCAGTGGGAGAATCATGGACAGAATGAAGGATTGTGGCTTTGGGTAGTATAAATTATTCTAAATATCAATGCTGACAAAAATCATTGAGCAACAACAGAGAAAACAGCTAAACAACACTCAAACTCTAGCTGTGATCACACAATGAAAACATGTAATAGACGACAAAGAACAGCTGTGATATTTGTCCACAGTGTTCAGCAAATAAAAGACAGGGTTTGTGTCTGCAACATTTGACAAGACAAGAAGTTAAGAAAATGAGTGAGAGGACTATGCAAACAGCCATATTCCTCTATTCAAGTGAACGGTTAAGGAGACTGGCCATGTAATTGACCTGGACAGAAATATAAAAGATAGGAAGGAAGGACATAGAGGGGAAGTTATCAGAAACTGGACATCTAATAAGGACAGAACTAGATTAGGCAGGGATGTGGGCATATAAGTGTAGAACAAGAGAAGATTATCGTAAACAAGGGGATTCCAGGTTCTTAAGAAGAGACTAATTCTAAAAGATCATGAAGTCCTTCCTTGTAGGGCAACAGAGAAAGATAAAGCTTGTTAGGTCTAAAAGTACTGAGAATATTAAAGAAAAGCTATTGAAGCAGTGTCCTCATGAATGCTGAATTCATCGTGGCTGATGGATGGAGAGGGGACAAAAAGCAAGGCTAATGAACCAAGAAGCAGAAGCTGAAGGTGTCCTGAAGGAAGAGGTCAGTTGATAGCACTGGTGAGGATATGACAGGGTGTAGGTGTTAAAATAAGTGGCCATTACAATCTGGATTGTTTGCTTTTTCTGTTTTGTTTTAAAATTGTTGCCACCATAATTAGTAATACATATAGTAGAAATAGTGGAAAAGCTAGTGGCTTTTTGTTTGTTTTGATTTAAAATCATTGTCACCAGAATTAGCAACACGTATACTGGAAATAAGTGAAAAATTGGGGGCTTTTTAAAAAAGTTTTACAAAACTCACTTTCTTAATGTTTAATGAAAATTTCATGAAAAATGAGGATTAAATGCTATCAGTTTATGTGGTTCACTGAAAGATTCCAGTGAAGTCATGATGAAAACTCACATCCTTTCCCTACTATCAGCTCTGCTTCCAAGAAAAAAAATACCAAAATGATATTATAAAGCATAAACCAAAGTAATTTAGATTAATTTTTGAACATCACCAGCATTGGTACAAAATAATGGCTAAGAACTTGATACAAAGTTAATCCAAAGTTTAGAAAGAGCTACTCTGGAATATGAATCTCTTCTATTGCCCGCAACATAGAGCTTCATGCATTAAAAAGACTCTAAGGGAATTGGATTTGGCCCAATGGATAGGGCATCTGTCTACCACATGGGAGGTCCACAGTTCAAACACCGGGCCTCCTTGACCCATGTGGAGCTGGCCCATGCGCAGTGCTGATGCGCGCAAGGAGTGCCGTGTCTCAGAGGGGTGACCCATGCATAGGGAAGCCCCAAGCGCAAGTAGTGCATCCTGTAAGGAAAGCTGCCCAGCACGAAAGTGCAGCCTGCCCAGGAATTGTGCCGCACACATGGAGAGCTGACACAGCAAGATGACGCAACAACAACAACAACAAAAGAACACACAGCAAATGGACACAGAGAGCAGACAATGTGAGGGCAGGGGCTGACGGTGAAGGGGGGAGAAATAAAAAATCTTAAAAAAAAAGACACTAATCAGCAATCTAAGATTGATGCTATTCCTTCCATCCAAGAAAACAATCTT
Source organism: Dasypus novemcinctus (assembly GCF_030445035.2). Classification (NCBI taxonomy): domain Eukaryota; kingdom Metazoa; phylum Chordata; class Mammalia; order Cingulata; family Dasypodidae; genus Dasypus; species Dasypus novemcinctus. The sequence goes on from NC_080676.1 coordinate 65,324,199, forward strand.
GGACCACATCCTCATGTCTACTTCCACATCCGTTTTGAGTCACAAGCAGGAAATCTGAAGCCTTAAGCTAAGGTTCCTATTTAGCTTTCTGCAGCCTTGCAACTAGCCTTGGGATTCTTATAGAACCATTACTTTACGAAGTTATTTCCCATTTCTCTTGCATATCTGATATCCTTCAATTCTATGACCCTGGTTGCTGGTGGCAACAAGAACCATTCTAGACAGATCTGTCCTGATTTATGAAACGGTAAACTAAATTTAGCAGTCAAGTGAAACAGTCCAACTGATTTGCATTTTCCTCATAATTTCCATTGAACCTCTACCCAGTCCCCTAAGCATTGAGACAATGGTAACCTTGGAAAGGCTATCTCAAGGTCACAGCATTGATGTAACAGTTTGGTTGTGCCTGCAAACAATGTACCAACAACAGTGGGGTACAGGATCCCTTTGATATCCTGCCAAATTTCAAATGACATTTGATATGGTTGGGATACTAAAAGGCCACATGTATATAGCACTTAGTAATTACAAAACACATAGACAATATAAAAAATATCCTCCCTACAATCCTGTAAAACAAGGGGAGCAAATATAAATATGCCACTCTTCTACACTAAAAGAAAAATATGAGACCTAAAGACATAAAATGACTTGCCCAAAGGAAATGACCAGGACAACTACTTAGATTGCCTGGCTGATCATCTATGATTGCTTTGGTTATACCAGGACAATTCTGCTAAAGGCATGCCAAACCTAATCAATTTTACAAGTAGAAAAGTTACTAAAAATTAGTCAGCATTTCCCAAACTGATACCATTCACTTCAACAGAAAAATTAACACATGCTTAATGTATACTAATTTCTAAGCATACTTAAACATTTTATATGAATTAGCTCAGTTAATCCTCAGAACACTCCTAAGAGATGCTCATTTTACAGAGAAATTGAAACAGTTATTTTTGTTTTACAGATGTTGAAACTGAGTCTTAGACACATTAAGCAACTTGACCAATACACAGAAGCTTAAAGTTGAATTGTCCCTCAAAGCCTATAAAACATGAAGACTAATTCTTTAAAGGCTAAGCAACAATCCAAATCTACACCAAAAAGAGTGATATAATGTCCAACATTTCACCTATAATTTCCACAATGTGAAAGAACAAAAAATACTGTACAAATGTTTAAAAGCTGAGATTTCAGTTCATAAGTGGAGCAACAAAGAGAGAGGTAGGTCCATGAAGATATATCAATTTAGGGGGAAACTGAGAAATAAAAACAAGTCATAATTCTAACTCAGTACAATTCTAGAGAAAGACATGCAAACACAGCATAATAGGAAAGACAAGCACCTGTCATTTTAAGTCATCTCTTTCAATGAATTTCTTAGATCCTGGAAATTGTGTGGTCCTTTACCTGATCAGAGACTGAAATCCAGCACTGTCCATAAATATTTACACACAGTGCAACAGAATATTGACAAAAAGAACACAAACCAAAAATTGGACAAATAGGTTTAGGTTTGTACAACTGCTGATTTCATTTAAGTGAAACAGACAATAGGAAGTATTACCCCGAGGGGTTAAGAATAAAATAACAATGGAGGAGATATTCCAACACAAAGGAAAATAAGCTTTTGGATGTTCCCATGTTCAGGAGTGCCATTGTGTTAGCTTCTGGCTGGAACTGTTATTCTCATATCAAGTTTTTCCCACAGTTGTCACAGATTAGTGAACACAGGTGCCCAACAGAGATAAAAGCTCTCCATATGGGAAAATGGCTGAGTTGTAGTCTCTTTCATTTGGAAATACCACATATCAGAAAAGATAATAGCATACAAAGGCAGCAGCATGAGGATCCTGAAGTGGAAATTTATTAGGTTTGGAAAGTGTCTACAAAGAACTTCAAATCTGAACAGACAAGCAGCTGTGACAGGGTAAGAACAATGACCTTGGAGAAAGAAAACTTCCCTTAGCATCACATCTGCCCCATTCTCTCAGTGTCCAACCAGACGAGCCATTGAGTGAACTTCAGATTTCTCCTTGGGCTGTCATGATATAGTGGAGTTAAGTGTACTTCGCAAATTTCAAAATGTAGTATGTCAGCGTTCTTCACAGATTTCAAAGCATGGTGCAAATATGAGAAGTGATTATCTTCATTCCCACTGTACTTCTCACAGCTCAACAAAAAGTAAGCAAAGAGAACCAGTTCTGGGAGGCGGACTTGGCCCAGTGGTTAGGGCATCCGTCTACCACATGGGAGGTGCGCAGTTCAAACTCCGGGCCTCCTTGACCCGTGTGGAGCTGGCCCATGCGCAGTGCTGATGCTCGCAAGGAGTGTCCTGCCACACAGGGGTGTCCCCGTGCATAGGGGAGCCCCACACGCAAGGAGTGCGCCCTGTTAGGAGAGCCGCCCAGCGCATAAGAAAGTGCAGCCTGCCCAGGAATGGCACTGCACAAACGGAGACCTGACACAGCAGAATGACGCAACAGAAGGAAACACAGATTCCCATGCCGCTGACAATAACAGAGGCGGATAGGGAAGAGCACGCAGCAAATGGACACAGACAACAGACAACTGTGGGGGGAGGGGGAGAAGGGGAAGAAGGGGGGAGAAATAAATAAAATAAATAAATCTTAAAAAAAGAGAGAACCAGTTCAGGAAACTGAGTGCTGGAACATAATCACACTGTATCTCTTACAGGAAGGAAATGCTCTGATTTTTCCAACACTGGTTCTTTTCATACATTTGAAAATCAGAAATAAGGGTTCTAGCTTCTCATGTGCAGTTTAATATAGAAGTCAAGAAGAGACCAAGTCACAGCCACAAACAAGCAGGCTACCGACCAAAAACAAAAACAAAAAATCACTACCCTAAAAAGGCACAGCACTGACATAAATTCAACTCCCATGATGATACCTACTATGACTTTAAAAGATGAGACTCCTACCTACTTTACTATGGACGAACTCAGGTCTCTCTCACATGTCCACAAGTCCTTCATTTCTTTCTGCCTTGTGTGTCATATCTAGAAAATCTTATCTGAAGATCCAATTTTATTATTGCTAGATTTCCCACAAATTGCCAGATAATCTTTGGGAGCTAATAATATCATAGTAATTTAAAATGAGAAGTTAGCAAATATTCGAGCCATTGGCCTTATCATAGGATTCCTACTCCAAGTGCTGTTTTAAGCAACAGCTTCTATACCCATCCCCCACTCCCCAACCCCCAGGGATAAAGGCATGTGTGGGTCTGGAATGTATTAAAGGAAATCAGAGCCCTTAAAATTGTCAAGGACTAAAAGAAACCTCTTCATATGCTCTCTTGTATCTGTACTACCCATATTTGATTTATGTAGCTCAAAAGTATTTGGAAAAGTACTTTAGTTCATATTACTGAGCTTTATTGCCTGCATGGGTATTGTCATTGTTAAAGTAAAAGCAATTTAAAGTGGTGAAAAATAAAAAATATTTTATTACTATAGTAAAATTAATTTTATAAAGTAAAACAATTTTATAAACTATACAAATTCTTATATAATTTTTTATGTGACATTTGTATGTGAACCTGACTTTTAGATTACATTTGTATAGGACCTGAACATTTTCAAAATGCTCTTCTCAATCCTTACATCAAATGCATGCCATAGATAGAATAAGAATTAGAAATATTTCCATTTTATAGAAAAGGAAAGTGAGTTTCAAAGAATTTTTCAGGGACCTGTGAAATCAGTCTCATAGTTTTATTACCAAGCTGTGAAAAATGTAAATTCTAAATGAAAACAGAGTGGGTCAATTTCATGTTATAAAATTAAAAATTATGAGATGAGATCTGAAAATAAAAATTTACACAATTCTTCTTAGTTCATGTAAGTGAAATGGGACATATGATAACTCATTAGAAACAATAATAATAACGATTGCATCTCAGCAACAATGGTTATTTACTGAGTGCTTACTATGGTCAGATGCTATTCTAAGTGCCTGGCATTTATTCACTAATGAAATCCTCACAAGACCCCTCTGATTTAACACTGCTTCACGGGTATGGAAACAGGCAGAGTGAAACATAAAATACCATCTCATTTATTTCTCTAGGTCAGTTTTTCTCAAAATATACCAATATACCTATGATGTATTTCAGGACTGCCAACCATTTCAGACATAAAAGTGATTTGGTTCAGGTAATAATCACAGCATTCTTAGGGTCACACAATTCTTCTCTGGACTGCTCTACTGGGTGGTTTCTGTCAGCTACCATTCAGTTATCAAGATGAATTAAATCCTGATTATTTTACATCATGTATACAATGCTGTTTACCTTTGTTAAATTGGAAATTTTATTATTATTTCCATGTTTTGATATCGTCCCATTTCACAAAAAAAAATGCATGATTCCTTAATGATTCACTGAAGCCCAATATTAGAGACAAGAATAGTAACAAACACTAAAACTAAAAATGATATAACTAGTAAATAAGTTGACAGTAGACATATAAAGCTGAATCCCCATATGCTAGAATAAGTGAATCTGTATATGATTTTTTATGGGAAGGGAGGGAAATAGGGAAGGAAGGAGGAAGGAAATGGTGTGATTAAGTTTGACAATAGTTAAGTGAACCCTAGATTTCAATGAGCCATCAATTTACTCATTCCTGATACCCGTGAATATACATTTATAAAAACTGCCCAAATACAGATGTTGCCACTGACACCTCAAGTCATGTTCTAACAAAGCTCAGTGGTCCCTCCTGTCAAGTAATCAAGTATCCCCTTCCAAAAGAAACCAAACATAATGCTTTCTAGTTATAAAATTGATGGAAAAGGACCAAAATAACAAAGGCATTTTGCAAAGTTATACTCTCTGCAGCAAAAATAGTTACATTAAAGACTATTGCCTATAGCTTATAAAAAGTGCCTCAACATGAATAACATATATTATGATTTCAAAGACAGAAGAAGGAGTGTCTGGCAAAATTCCATTTTCAAATGACACATAATATAAATGTATGCAATGGTGAAGGGAAATTATTATCACATGTTTAGATACTACAAATATTTTGCTTTACAGTTGGACAGACCAGTAGAGAAGAAGAATACCTGGGTAATGGATATATATGCAAGGGAGAAGTGTTCATAACTCTTACTTATTTACCATGGAAACTTGGAACATCATAGAAAAGATTTTGTTATTCTGCTTTAATTAGTGATATTGTAAAAATCAGTATATAGGTATACCAGAACAAAGTGTGCTAGAATCAAACAGATAACAGATCAATGATTCTTTGTGTGGCAGAAAAAAAAAAAATGCATTTCAAATAAGAGGTCTACAAATGTCAATCCATAAACTGCCTTATTCATAGAGAACAGCTTGTATTAACAATTTACATCCCAATCTTAAATAAGCATTGAAGGAAATTCCTGCATTTCAGAAATTTCAGTGAGAACTTTGAATAAAATGGAATCTTAACCATTGGCTTACATTATTTCAGAGTCTGTAGAAAAGTATAACACTGAGGTTAGAGAAAATATTCCAAAGCCAGCTTTTGAATTGAGTGATAAGATCAAAATATTTCTTCAGGACACTTATACTGCAATAAAAGGCTATTTCTATGACTGCAAATGTCTTACTCAAGTCACTTACCTCTCCAATGCGTTCAGGACTTAGGATTGTCTAAGCCTATCATGTTAGTGTCTAAGTACCACAATTTTCAATGTAAAGGATAAGATGCTAGGACCTGGTAAAACCAAACTGAGGAGCAAACAACTCGACTGCTGACAGTTTCAGAGTTTAGTACCAATGAAACTAATGGATCATCAGAGAAAATATTCTGCCAAATATTAAAATAATTAAATCTGGTAGAGATGTTAAGATTATATATTCCAATCACCTCATTTAATAAATGAAGAAACCAAGAAAGTGGAATTATCATTAAAGTCATACAGTTAGCAGCATAATTATAATGAGAGCCACAGTTTCCTTACATTCACACTAATATTCTTTGAAATGTATGCATGCAACTTCATTTTGTTAATCTTAAATTGGCCTAAGAATTTGGTACCCCCATGAAAGAACTATCAGATAAATCAGGATCAAGTGCACAGAATGGCTTTTTTAAATATGTAGGAGAATTAACAGGTCAAATTCAAAAAGCTCATATTGAGTTTCTACCAAGTGCCAAGACACAAACAGGGATGTTAGCCATGTGTAAATGTTTGGGACAAAGACTCACAAATAATAATCTAAGGATAACGGTGGAACTCCATTGTGAGAATGCCACATTTATGCTGGAACAGTGAGAAAGAGAAAAAAGGACCATTACTTTGGAGCGAATTTATTTTTCTTCTCCTAAATCCTACGTAAATTGATTTCCCATACATAAAATAGTAGGTAAACCTTTCCTAACTATCCTCTTGGGGAAACAGGGTAGGGTGATCAAACATTTGTTTATTTATGAAGAGTTAAATCAGTGCTCCAGAGGGGCCTCCTCTACAGACCTATAAATAAGTAAAAGGGCAGACTGGTGTCAACTCAGCAGGAGTACTTTGACTTTTTCACACCTATAAAGCAAGAGTAGGAAAGTACACTCTTAGCAACTTGAAATGAATCACAACACAGTCCAGTAGGTCTGCTTTGGTTTGATTTAGTGGTGGTGACAGAAAGTTGACAGAAAATTTTTAGTGGAGATCAAAAGACTTTCTGTAGCTTTTCCTGGTAGAGCATTGGTAACACAGCTCGGCTGGAGTTTTGAAATCAAGTCCTCTCCAACTCTATTTGTCATCGTCCTCCTCGTCATCATCATCATCATCATTTAAAGAGTCTGCATGAAGCCTTTTGGTTCTGAGCAAGATGAAATAAACTCATTTCTCCTTAAATCTCCCCTTAAGCACAATTTTAAAAATGGCCATAAAACAACAGACAAACACAGGAAGACTGAAAGTTAAAAGGAGAAGGTGGACTGTCTAGGGACCTTGATGCTTGAAGGACAGAGTGGTGAGTTCACTGGGTTTCTTTTGCCTCTCACATATCCCAGAATGGGTGCTGCAGAAGGATGCAACTCAGAAACTCCAGTGGGAGAAGACTAAAAATAGTCCCTGAAAAAAGGCTGCTCTCTCTAGTCAAAGGACTAGGAAAAGTTAGGCATAGAAGAATGGGAACATTTGTGACAATACCCACTGTCCTCCAGCCAAACACCATGGAAAAAAAACATGCTCCTTCATACAGCTTGGCGTCAGCATGGTGGGGGTAAGCAGGGAGCCTGGTCTTCCCCCTTCTGGCAGACAGAGTTCCTCCCCTAGCCTACTGATAGTGAAGAAAGGATTTTAGAGCAGGAAACACTGAATAAAGTGATTCTTTAAATGCATATGAAGTCCTGGGCAGATCCCCTAGCAACCCACATGTGTAACTAACCTGGCAAAAGCTCTGAGAAATAACTACACTGTAAAATACTACCCAGGCTTTCAGATTGGCCTCTGGGTAGCACACAAATAGTAGATGAAAATAGCACGGCAAAGTCTCTGAAGTTTTTTCTTAGTGTAGCATGATGTACTTGCTAAGAGAGCTGTACCACTTTTAATTCCGAAACATGGATGTTCCAACTGCTTGTAAAAAATTTAACCTAGAACTCCCAGTGGTACACTCCAATGAAATCCATTTCAGATGTTATCTCAAGAGAGACTTGAGCCAGAAGTCAGAGGACTGATGCTAATCATACATGTGGATATTGTTACTGCTAAACATTCCCTGAGTGTTTTAGTGTGTATGTTTTAAGGCCTCTGTAATGTTTTTCCTATCTCTTTCTTAGCATTATATAAGTAATTTGTAGGGAATCTGCTGGTGACCCTGGTCTAAGATAACATTTACCAGAACAAAGAAGCAAGAAGGGAGAATGAAACAGTCTTTAATGATTCCAATTGTGGGCATAAGACAAATTCTCATATCACAAAATCATGGAGACTTTGAAAAGGATGCCAAATCTCATCTGTTTCAACATGAATTTGATGCTTGAGCCTTAAATACAACCTCTTGACAAGCAATTGTCCAATTCATGTTTGAACACCTCGAGGCAACAGGGTACTTATGTTCTTAAGCTCCCTATTTTTTTTTAATTTATTTTTAATTGTGATAAAATATATATAACAAAAGCCATGTTAACCATTTTAAGTGGACAATTCTTTGACATTTTAAGTACACTGACAACACTGTGTAACTTTCACCACTATCTATTTCCACACTATTTTCATCATCCTAACTAAAACATATATTCATTTATCAATAACTTCCCATCCCTCCCCTTTCCTGACACCCCTGGTAACCAATATCCTGCTTTTTGACTCTTTTGAGTTTGCTTATTCTAAGTATTTCACATAAGAAAATTCATATTTATGTCTGGCTTATTTCATACAATATGTCTTCAGGGTTCATCCATGTTGTTGTATATACCAGCACTTCACCTCTCTGTGCAGCTGAAAAATATTCCATGATATGTATATAATACATTTTGTTTATCCATTCATTTGTTGATGGACACGTGGGTAGCTTCTACCTTTTGACTATTGTGAATAATGCTACCATGAACATTGGTGAGACTCCCTATTTTAAGCCAAGCTCATATTACTTATAATTTCTGTTACTTGGTCCTAATTCTTCATTTCTTGGTTCCATAAAAAATAAAAAATAATTATCTCAAGTGATGATCTTTTTAAGACTTCAGAGATGATTCTTGTTGGCCCTAGTCTTTTCTTCTTTAGTCTATTCATGCCCATTTCAACTATCTTTCATATAGCAAGGTTTTGAGTCTTTTATCCTTTCGGTTTTCCTTTCTGAACATACCCTAGTTTATCTGTATACTTATTAAAAGTACAACTAAATCAAATATTAGTGTGGCATCCTTCCAAGTTTTACTGTAAAGTGGTTCTTTCCAAAGATATGAGGGCTAGCTTCACACACTAGAAGTACTTCCTTTCCTGTAAACTTTTTAAGCTTCATTGCATTTTGCCCTCCATTATAATCTCATCATTTTATCTTTCCATGGGTAAGAGTACTTATTGTACCAGTCCACTAACGCATTTTAGAACCCCAGGCTGTCAGAGGTAGAAGGATCCTTCTAGGATATCTGATCCAATGCTGCCCTTCTCTAAGTGAAAATCCCAAGGCCTAGAGACAAACATTAGTGGTAGTACTGGTGCTAGAGCCTAAATCACTCTATTCCTTGTCTAATAACGCTGTACTTTTTTATTTGATCTACTCTCCCATTTACCTAGCTATAATACAAGAAGCCATTTCATTTTTTGGTGTTTGTGAGGATGAGATGTTTGTTAATTCCCAAACCTAGGCCATCTCCCATGGGTACTCAAGATCAGGGTTGGAAAGTGGCTTACAACGGGCTTAAAATTCCCAAAATGTGTTGATCTGTGAGAATAGATTTTATCTATTAAAATTAAACAGAGAGGGTTTGGAATTTGTTTGATCAGGGTCCATTTTCTGAAAAAGGCAGAAAAAAGTCCCCAATCTCATGGAAATTGTGAAATCAGAAGATGGGAGAATGTAGGGACAAGGGGAGCAAAAAGACTTTTCTCAGTATAGCAAACAAATGATCCCAAGTTTCCATAAGAGGATGATTTTTATTGTCGCTCAAAAGTGAAAGGAAGATCCAATCTGTGTGCCAATGTGTGGAGTAAACAGAAAACAGTGGCTCAAACTGACTAGGTCAAGTTCTTGTTTAGTGTGTCTGCAAGTTTTTTATGTCCCTGCATCATGTGCTGTTAATGTCTCAGATTATCATGATGTACTTGCCTAAGGATTCTTATACCCATCAGCTTCCCTCACAAGCTTACACTCTGCCCAGAAGCTATGAGTCAAGGAACCAGTAATTCTGTGTCAATGCTGATCTAGGTAAGTCCACAATTATTTTTCACTTTGTTTTGTTTTGTTTTTAGCTTCTCACAAGAACCCTATGAAATAGGTATGCTTATACCTATTTACCAGACAGAAAAATGAGGTTCATGTAAGTTTTGGCTTTCCCCTTGTCATACAATTAGTAAAAGGCAGGAGGTTTTTTTGTGTATTTGTTTTTTAATGTCAAAGCCCAAGCTGTGAAAAGTAGATAAGAACTCAGGATTTTTGGCTTCAGAAAGACCTGAATTCAAATTATACTTCTATCACTTACCAGCTCTGTGATGTCACACTGCTTGTTTGTTGTTTTAGGAGGTACTGGGGATTGAACACAGGACCTCATACATGGGAAGCAGGCACTTAACCACTAAGCTACATCTGCTCCCCAATGAGAGTTGGTTTTTTTGTTTATTTGTTTTTAGGAGGTTCCAGGAATCAAACTTGGAACCTCGTACATGGGAAGGAGGTGCACTCAACCACTTGAGCTAAAACCACTCCCCAATGTCAGGTTATTTTTCAATGTTTTAAGCCTCAGTCTCTCTACTGCAAAATAAAGAATATACTATTAATCTGCATCTTAGGGTTGTTGTGAGAATTTAATGGGAAAATTTATGTAACTCAGTTAGTATAATATTTGCAACACAGTAATAGTCAATAAACAATATCTATTATTAATCATCATAGTTATAAAATATATTCCCCCAAAAATAAGTCCATGTAAATTTTGGTTTCAGTGACTTGTTAAGGTAGTGTCATTTTGCCACTTCAGGTTTCCTTGAAAACTGTTTTGTAAGCAAACTTTATGAAGAAGATAATATAATGTGGACTTTCAAAGTTTAAATAACTGTTGCTCTATATTGGTGTTTAATTTAGTCTGATTCTTCATGCACAAATATAAGAGATTCTTTTTATTAGTCTAATGAACTTCTTGATATGGAAAACTTTTTATCGTTGAAAATAATTCTGAAAATAATTATAATAAAATAGGAAAATTCTTTCATATATTTTAGCTGTGTGTGAAGTGATAGAAGTTTTCTAACAGGGATTTTAATTCTCCCCTTTCTCATTTCTCATCTTTAATGCATACTTATCCCCCCAAAAAATAACTTTCACAAATATTTTCTCATTTTATCCTTGCATCAACCCTGTGAGTGAGGTCAGTTTGTCAACTTTTCACAGATAAAGAAACTGAGACACAAAGAGGGTAAATCACTGCAAACTGAAAAAGAAGTGGTTTATCTATAGTCAGGATTTCAATGAAAGTCAATATTATAAAATGGCATTTTCCTTAAACTTAACAAATCACTGACTTGGACTTAACTTTGTGGCAGTATATTTTATAATTATAAATATTAGTAAAATTACCTAAAATGTATCATATCATATATTACCATATGTAGTTGTTCGAGCCTCAGAAGAGTATACATTCCTGAAAAATATACAACTAATCAAATTTATTCTTTTTTTAAAAAAAAGATTTATTTTATTTATTTCTCTCCCCTTCCCCTCGCCGCCCCCCCCCACCCCCCCGCCCATTGTCTGCTGTGTCCACTCTGTGCATTCTTCTGTGTCTGCTTGCACCCTTGGCAGCACCGGGAAACTGTGTCTCTTTTTTGTTGCATCATCTTGCTGTGTCAGCTCTCCGTGTGTGCAGTGCCAATTCTGGGCAGGCTGTGCTTTTTTTCATGCAGGGCGGCTCTCCTTGTGGGACGCACACCTTGCACATGGGGAATCCCCACGTGGGGGCACCCCTATGTAGCATGGCACTCCCTGCGTGCTGCAGCTCTGCGCATGGGCCAGCTCACCACACGGGTCAGGAGGCCCTAGGTATCCAACCCTGGACCCTCCCATATGGAAGGTGGACACTCTATCAGTTGAGCCACATCTGCTTCCCCAAATTTATTCTTAAAACACTGTGTTCTTCAATAAATTAACTTTCCAAATTTTTCCATCATCTCTGCTTCCAGTCATTTTTCTTTTTTAATTCTTTTTTCTTATCTAAAAGTTAAAAATTACCAGTATTTTAAAAATGGCAAATCTTTAAGTCTAGTCCTTTCCATGCGTAAGTCAATTGCTTTGATACAAAACATCCCAGAACTGCCTCTGCCTACATAATCACGTAGGATTATCTGTTTCTCACTGAAGAATAAATACTGTACCTACATACTCACTTGTTTTCCTCAATGGACTATAACTTTCTTGAAGGTAGGAGAAATGTTTTATTTATCTTCATATCTCCAAAGCCTAACAGAGAATGTCATATTTAAAAGGGATCAATATTTTTAAAATGTTGCTGCTTCCTAAGAATTGATGTGATATGCAGTTAAGAGACGATGAGGGTCTAACCCAGTGGTTTTCAAGCTGGAGAGAGCATGTCCCCCGGGAGACATTTCACAATGTCTGGAGATATTTTTGGTATCAAAACTGGAGAATGAAAGATGCAGAGTTAGTGGCACCAAGTGGGAAGAGGCCAGGGATGCTGCAACCCATCCTAAAATACACAGGGCACTCCCTAGACACACAACAAAAAATGATTAGGCCCAAAATATCAATAGGCTGTGGTTGAGGAGGCCTGGTTTTAATGCTTACTGACCTGCATACTGTTTAACTGAGCCCTTGTTAATCCTACAGAAACACTGGTTGACTGTAAAACTCTCTGTACCTGGTGGCATTATAAATGCCAGGGGCTAGAATCAAATGCTGATTGCTAATCCTGGATTCTAGCTGAAAAATATTATTAAGAAATGGCTCTTACCTCAGTGGGGGAAATAATTACCATGGTCTACTGGATTAGTATTTGAAACTATAATTTGAGATTATTTTTAAAAACAGCCAAATCTGGTTTTAAGGTAATTCACTGTGTCTGGAATCTTAATAGTGTGTTGATTTCTCCATGCAAACCTACTGATCTTGGCAGAGTTAAAGAGACAAATTTAGCATTCAAGTAAGGAGAACAAATCAAAACTGGCTCATTTAGCTTTCCTGAGGGTCTGTTAAGAGGTTTGTATTTTTTTTAATTCCCTTTCTCCTTTTGTCCGTTCCTTCCTGAAGTCCCAGTACAATCGCCCTGCAATCTGTACAAGTGTTCTATTACTTGCACAAAAATCTGAATCCATTATTTGCAGATAAATTCTAGCAGGATCATTCTGACAGCCCTGAATTTCTAAAAATTCTGACATCTTCGTTCACCCGCTCTCTGACTCTTATTCCTTCATTTCCCTTCCAAAGAAGATCCTCTGCCTTATTCATTTTCGTTAGGCTAACTGGAGAAGAGCATTGACCCAGGTCCCCTTTCCCGAGTTGTTCCCAGAAGCAGGCAGAACAGAAGAATGAGGAATAATCCTGCATTATTGCAGGAGGGTGGCTTTTATTTCCAGGGTCTATCCATTTAGCAGATATTGTGAGTGGCATATATGTGTTTCCTTTTAATCTGAGTTTGTGCTTTCAGTGTAGGTCTTGCAGACAGTGGTCTATGACAATGCCACAGAAGTGGGAGTTAGTATTCTTGGATTCTAATTCTGGTCCTTCCAATAACCTGTTAAGTAAATCTGAGCAGCTCAGTTTCTCTGTTGGGCTTCATTTTTCCAACTGTAAAATGTGATGATTGGAACACTAATGTTCAATGAACGTGGCAGGGGGAAGTTGCTGAGAGGTGGTTGCTGAGTAGTGGAGGACCTCTTTATCTGTTCAGAGGGGACCTGATTTAATATATTTTATATAGATCCCATTAGAGTTTTATTTGAAAAGAAAGGGAGGGGTAGCTGATTTATTTTCTAATTGGATCTTTCTAAGAACTTCTCCAGACTTTTATTCTAAATCTATGAAGTAATTTCATAGAATTGGGGCAAGGTTCTGTATCACATAGTATATTATATCAGATAAAATTATATTATTAGAAGTTCATTAACTCTTTACCTGATGCATGAATTCTCTGAATAAACTATATCCTTGACAGCCATGGGCTTAGAGCTGTGAGCTACAAGACCCTGATAATTAAGCTGGTTCAGCTGCTTCAGTTTTACAAAGTCACTGCAGAAGCTCAGAGAGAAAAAGTTGTTGAAATGATTAATATCCCTAGGGTTAAGTTACTTCCTCATAATTAATGGCATAGCTAGGAGCACAATATAAATAGTTCTCTATTTGTATCTATGGTTGACACTTTCCCTATTGGTCTTGTATTATAATCATTTGTGATCTTATATCCTCTGTATTAGATGAAAGCTCATTGAGAGGAGGGACTTTAATTTTAGTTTTCTGTAAACTTCCCAAACTATGCCCAAGTCTTATACTTTGGAGAAAGGGACATAAAAGTTTCAAAGAAGCAGATACCTATGACATAATGAAATTAAATAAGAGGCTCTATTAGAGCCAAAAATCTGACATTGTATCTACCACTGCCTGCTTTTCTCTTTCTCTAATGGTCCCCTCAATCCTTTACTTTTCAGATATAATTTCACTGTGTAAATCACCAATATGACAAGGAATGGGGACAAAAGGAGAAGGGGAGAAATAAGCATAGAGAACGGAGTACAGCAGAAAGGAGTATGGTCAAGTAAATCAACCTCTTCCAACAACAGTCTGCTGTCCTCTTCAGTATTAAAAACAGAAAAGCATGCACAAAACTCTAGGCTTATCACACAGAAGGCTGACTGCAAATCACTTTTTTAAAGTGTCTTTGGGCTATTTGGCAAATGAGAACCAACTCTAGGGGAATTACGTAGCTTGGAAGTCAGACAGCAGGAAAGGACACATGAAAAAAAGGACAAAGATAATTATAAGAAAAGCTGAATGGAAAAAAGACAGGAGTAGTTATTTTTCCTAATGAGAAATGCAAAATTTTCCACCAGACAACTGTGACTTTTGACTGAATGGCCAGATGTATCATGTGAATGAAAATGTGGGTGGGGCAGAGCAGGAAGCTCTGTGCTCTGTCTGCTCTGCCTCTGAGGGTAACAGGTCCACTGCAGGTCTCAACTGTCCAACTGATTCACCAGACTATCCCTTAGGAGGTAGCTAAGCTCGTTACATACAGTCTGGAAAAAGCACTGGACTATAAACTAGCTTTCCCACATTCTGGAACCAGCTGTATTTGCTGACCCTCCTTGAGTAAACCATGGAACCTCTGAGGCCAGGGTCATCATCTCTTAAGTGACAGGGATGGACTCCTTCATGGTCTCTGAGGGTCCTCCCAGCTATAGCATTTTTACAGTTCCAATAATTATCATCACCACCATCTTTGCTCAACCACAAGTCTAGGCTCTTCAGCAAAATACTCATTCCCCCTTCTGTCCCCTCTATTTCACCACCCAAAAGCAGTTATTTTCCTTGAAGACAGAAACTGAGTAAGATGTTCCCTTGGAGTACCGAAGCTCTAAGACCTGTGAGTCTTAAGACTTTCAGTTTACTCAGTTTCTAAGCAAAGAAAAATAATTATTATATTAAACCCATGATATTCATTTTAGGTGAACCCACCTACCTTCTAGGTATCAAGTCTCTCCCATCAGGCAATCTGAAGTCTTATCTAACATTTTCAAAACAATTCCACACAGATATCCCTTTGGGGTTTATCAATGAGCAAATGGTATTAGTGGCAGGATATATTTTATTCTCAGAAATGTGATTGGTAAAGAAAGAGAGACAAATGGATTATTACTTTTCTTTATTAAAACCTATGAAAAGAATTCCTGGTTTACCACACGTAGATAGGAGAAAATGTAAGCAGTTCCTAGCCTCATTTAATTGAGTTTTAAGCCTCTGTGGTACTCACTATTTAAAATCACAATGGATAACTGATAAAATGTTGGCTGGGCCCTCCAAGTAGACAAGCCCTGAGAAGGAAACAATCGAGATTTTAACTTCTTGGCACATGGGAACTAAGAGCTAGTTATGCAAAGAATCTCCCAGGTTTCCTTCTATGGAGTGGGACATTAAGATGGGCTAATGGATTTTGATGATGCAAGCACAAAAAGGCTCAACTGTGAAGGAAAAAAAAATCCTCAAGAAAAAACCATCAGGACAATTTCAGAACAGCTATTTTAAGAAGACATAAAATCAACTTCCCATTTGAAACCATCTGGGGACAAAACGTACATTTTCTACATATAGGGGAAAAGATATTTAAAGGTGGGATTTGGAAAAAGTTTTTACTATGAACTAATAGAAACTATGTGATGCAGTTTTGGCCTAGGTTTATAATTTCTTAGGCATTCATTCTAGAAAAGAAAAGCGGTCAAAAAGGTAGAATAAGAGTAACAACATTCTTGGAGTTTAATTTTTTTTTTTTTTTTTTTTGAAATACTGGGGCCAGGGTTTGAACCCAGGGCCTTGTATTTGAGAAGCTGGCACTCAACCACTGAGTCACATCGGCTCCCTTGAGGTTTTTTTTCATCTGTTTGCTTGTTGTTTGTTTTTTTTTGTTTTTTTTTAGGAAGCACTGGGACCCAAACCCAGGACCTCCAAGTGGGAAGCAGGCACTCAACTGCTTGAGTCATATATGCTCCCTTTTCTTTTCTAAAAGCACAAATTTCATAAACCAAACCCCAGAAACCACTAAGATAGATTATGGCCAAGATAAGGAAAGTTTAGGGAGGGTGATGGAATTGCCTAACATAATTGCATTTCCTTTTTTATTCCTAGTGAGGACAAAAAATAGGCCAAATAGCATAACAAACCAACTCAGAAGCAAAACATGCAGGGGCAAGCTGGTTTTAAGTAAAAAAAAATAAACAGCTCTACTTTTTTTTCACCCTTAAGTAGCTGGGAACAGTAGGAGAAAAAACAGATACTATGTAAGCTTTCCTGATTATAAAGGACACAGATAAGAAAGGAAAGTCTCTCACATTTGTTTGAATTCAATAAATATACATAAAGCAAGTGCAATGTGCTAAGAATATTCCAACACGCAGTTTTAAGTAATAAGAATTTAGTAAGGAGGAAAAAATGTGTGTTCAGGAGAGAGAAAAGTTTGCATTAGTCCAGAACTTGAAAGGAGAAAATAGTGAGAAGCAATCCACAAGGCAATCCACAGTTCTTCTGCAACTTTCTCCCCTAACTAACCAACTAGGCAACCAGCCAAGCAATGTGATAAAACCTCCTGCCACCATGCAGAAATCATTCTCAACAATATTCCAGAGCACATGGAACCAAGCTATTATTTATTCTATAAACATTTATTGAGCAACTACTGTTACTATTCTCTGTTTTGGGTATTTGAGGGAAGAGACATGCTGAGAACTCAACTCAAACCCACTGAACCTAAACTTGTAATTTTAAATCATATATTTAAATACCCCAAATGATGAATAATAATCATCCATCTAATAGTCATACAGATCTGGGAACTCACACTTTAGTAGATGTTAAAATAACTAATACAGTTCTTGATCTCAAGGAGCTCACATAGATGACAGGCAAATACACCCGTGTCTCCAAGACAAGACTGAAAATGAATATGTTACAAAAGGAATAAATTCCTTGATGTAGGCATTCAGAGGAAAAAGAAATGATGGACAGCTGGTAAATATAGAAGGAGTGAAGGAGGACCTCACAAAAAAATGTTGTAATTTGTGTTAAGATAGTTACAATTAGAACATATAGAAATGGAAAAAAAAATTCTATTATAATTCAGAAGAAGAAACGTATCTTGATGGCTTACTGAGAATCAGGCCGTGTGCCAGGCACGTTACATAAGTCGTCTCTTAAACTTAACCTAACACAATTGGGTGGGTCCTATTATTTTCCCATTTTGAAGATGAAGAATATAAAACTAAGGAAGGCTATATAATTTTCCCAGTCACACAGCTAGAGATTGAGAGAAGCAAAGATTCAATTCCAGATCTATCCCATTCCAGAGTCCACATGCCTTTCCAAGAAGAAACAAGGCCCAGAGGTGCAAATGAGTCACACGCATAAGTCCAAGAGTTGATGATTCCTTCTGGCTAAAGCGTGGCTCAGTGAGGGGAGATAGGGCTGGAAAGGTTAAATCTGTGGATGCTGGATTAAACTATTTGAGCTTTTTTAATAGCAAGTGGAAGCCATTGAAAGTTTCTGAGCTGAGAATGATAAGCTGGAAGTTCTAATTTAGGTTTTAGACTATGATTCATGAGTTATATCTTAAAACTTGAAATGATAAGTTTGAATAGTCTGGCTCTGCCTTTAAACAAAAACGTGTGGATAGGTGCCAGGTGGAACTGCCAGCTTGTAGCTGTCCAGACTAAGTCACAACATGTCAGGCTTTGAGGATTCTACTGAGAAATCCTTAGGATAATGCAGTCAGTGCTTGCTATCCCACAGGACAAGTACCTATTCATCTCTGGAGCTGTCCAAATCTGGGCAGAAAGCTCAGTCTGGGGACTGCAAGTTTCTCTGGAACCTGAAGCCACCCCATGGGGCAGGTGGTACACAGCACAGGCATGACCATAGTTATTGGCAGAGCTGACTTCTGACTCCCAGTCCTGTGTACCACATTGTCTCTGCCACTAAATATGTGACACTGGGCAAGCCCTTTTCCCACTCTCAGCCTCCTTGTCTTCATCTGTGAAATGAGAAATTGAACTCAATGGGTCTCAGATTTCATAATTCTCAACCCCCCCACCCCACCCCCGGAATACCAGTGGATAGGATGCACTTCCATTTGGCCACTAACCAAGATTTGAGGGAAGGGCAACATCTTGAAGGGCTTCTGCAGTTTGCATTCCTCCTAGCTGAGAATTACTGTACTTTATCACCTCTGTGAAGCTTTCCAGTTCTGACCATACTACAGGATTCAGAACTTTTAAAAACTGACTGCAAAGTCCCCACTGAGTTTAATCTATCCCAATATTATTCTTTTCAGTTGCAAATTGTATACTGATGTCAAAAGTAATTCAGCAGCATAAGACACCATGATACTATCTAGGCAGAGGTAGGAGAATTCCTGTGTTCTCTGGATGAACACTCCAGGATCTAGAACTGTCACAGCCTGAGGCTGCTCTTTTATTATCTAAGAGTTTTGTTTTAGTCCAAAAGAATGTTGTGTGTGTATGTGTGTGTGTTTATGAATGAAATTCCCAGAAAGCTAAGCAAAGTCTAAATTTGTGGAGTTCTTAAAGGGGAGAGAGGGAGATGAGGGTTATGTGCAACTTATTAGATGTTCACAAAGACACTACTGTAAACTCTGGCCATCAAAAATGAATTTCCAAAGGGGCAAAAATATTTCCTACTTAAGAGTTTATCAATTTCAGAGATCCAAAATGTTTTGCCTATGGGGGTTGATGTGAAGTAAGGAGAAGAAAAGACTTTTGTTCTATTCTCTGACACTGCTGTTAGGAAAGAAATTAGCATGAAGTCACATATTTTCAAAAGAACTTCTTAAACTTCATTGGTTCATGAGACCATAACCAGTAATAGCACATCCACAGAGGTGCACATGTGTGACTTGTTCCTGTAATCAATCTGCTGCAAAATGTTAGGCATGTTAAACCCATGACTCTCAGCCAGGGGACATTAGGAAGGAAATGACTGAGAAATGTTAACATTGACAGTGAAGCAACTTACAGAACCAAAAGAACCCACGTTTTGAGAGTTACCCCATGGTTAATTTTGGGGAGGTAAGGGGGACTGAAAATGAATATACATTCCTGATCCAGACCGAAAAAGGAAATTCAGACAAAGATTTGTGACAGAACTGATAGTTCTGTCAGCAGGATTAGAAACCTCACATCTGAGACTATTGGGAGTTCTGTACTACAAGGGACCAAACTCTAGTGTCAACGTTCTGTTCTGGGAACTGGCTGCTAAGCCATTTCAGCTGTCAGGTACTCAAGGCCTCGTCTCTGTACTGACAGATTTTTGTAAAACCACCAAAAACTATGCCACTCACTTAAAAGAAATCAGAGTGTACTTAAGACAGGACTTAGAAAATCCATTACTAGGCACAAGCCAGTGGAAGACAAGTCCTAGAAAGAATTGAGGTTTTCTCCTTATTACCTGTCCAAAGTACTAGTCTAGTGAGCTCCAGCACATTAGCCACACCACCACTGTGATTTCATAAACTCCAAAGACAGCTGCAAATTTCAAGAATGTCCAATCACCTGTGGGGACAGAGAATTTAAGAAATGAGCAGCAAAAGTATTTGGATGTCTGCACATGGTATATATTTACGCCATTGCAGAAACACAGCTTCTCCAACAGCTGCAGAAGAAATGTTGCTATAATAACATGGAAAGCCAAAAGGGAAGAGAAAGAGTGTAAGTTCCAAGCCTGTAATTTTTATTTCTAGCAACATGGAAGGAGAGAGGGAGGAGGTCCAGGAACTCAAACTAAAACCTCTCTGCCCAAGTATCCAGAGCAACCAAACAGATCTTCAGAAATGTGAATGTGGGCAAACTGACAATATATACTGTATACTAGCTTCAGGCAAGTTGAGTACACAAAAATATAACCAGAAGGAGAGTACCAGGCAACTGATGTATAAAAACCAAGTCTAATGCTTACCTCCAGAAACTGGAAGTCCACTACCAAAGGAGAAAAAGTCAGGACTTGGGCAGGGAATACTTTTAGTGAGATTGCCTCACACGGATTCACCTCCTCCAGGCATAACTTCTCTTTAACCTTTATTTTTGGGGCACTTAGGGGAGTAGAGAAACAAATTTCCTTCAAAACAGACCTGCTATTAACTGGCAGTTTTGAGAATTCTGTCTTTTAAACTTCAGAGGAATGGTGCAGACTAGAGTGTAGGAAGAATTAGGGAGTAGAACAGAAGAGAAATGGCGGTCAGGCTAGCCCAAGAAGTGAACTCAGATGAGACCTGTACTACACCCAGCTTTAGAATATAATCTAGGCATCTGTCAAAACAGCCCTCTTTTTAAGAGAGACGTCGATGCTGACAGAAAGCAAATGACTTGCCCAAGATCATCCAGTATTGGCTACAGAGCTCAGTCCACCAGATATCTAGATGCACAAACACGAGACAGAAATATTTAAGGAGACCAAATCGGAAAGACTGGCGGGGAACCCGACAGCAAAGAGGCAGGAGCTGTGGTAAGGATCCGAGAGAGCATCCTAGAGCAAGGAGGCACTTCAGGTGTGGGAAAGCGCTCGCTTCTGGGTACCTTGATGTAGGCCCGCTGCAGGTAGTTGTAGGGCACTCGGCGCTGGAAATCGCTAAGCACGTCCTCGCTGACGCGGTGGCGGGACGCGGGCCCCCCGAGGCGCTGGGTCTTGCAGCTGAGGTAGCAGCGCGCGCGCTGCAGCAAGGCGCGGAAGAAAGGCAGCTCGGCCCCGGGGCCCGCGCCGGGCGGGGCGAGCGGACGGCGCGCGGCGCAGTGGCGGGCGCAGCGCGCGCGGATCTCCCGCAGGCGCCGGTGGCTGCGCAGCGCTGCCTCCATGTCGCGCACGGCTAGCGCGTAGTCCCCGCTGTAGTACGCGGCCACACCGCTGGCGTAGAGCAGGTCGAAGGGCTTCAGAGGCCCTTCTTCAGCTTCTAGCTCCCCACGAGGGCTGGCTGGGGGGCCGCCCCACAGCGGCCGCGGTAGCAGCAGCGGCCACAGCAGCAGCGGCGCCCAGATGCACTCCCGCATCCTCTGCCGCAGAGAGGCGCGAGGCGGCCGCGCTCCGAGACGGCTCCGGGGCACCTGGTGGCCGAGGCTCCGGTTCCCTCCTCAGCCGGCGAGAGCGCCTGCCCCGGCGCGTCTGACTGCCAGGGGAGCCCCAGGTGACCGCCGGCAGCGCGCTGAGAGGCGAGGCCCTGCCGGGCCCGCTGCTCTTAAAGGGACGCCCACAGCTCACACGCTCCTCCTGCTGCCCCAGCCCGCGCGAGCCACTCGCCCGCGCGCAGCGCCCAGCCGCGAGGCCGCCGGGGCCCCAGAGCCAGCGCCAGCCAGAGCGAGGCCTCTCGGAGCCAGCCGGGACCAACAGCTTTACAAGTGGGATCCCTTCCAGGTCACGAAAGTGGATATTATTACCCCCCTTTTTAGAGATGAACCAGTATCCGGTTTAGTAAGGGTAGGGCACTAACCAATTAATGAAATTTGTACATGACCTCGCGGTTTTCAGGCTACTGTCACCTCCAGTGATTCGTTAAAGCTTCACTCTCAGGCTGTGAGAGAAGCACCAAAGGGTCTCAAGCACGTAGGGGTGCTTGAGAAGAAAAATGATTTGGCCAACTTTATAGAGCTGAGAAGTGGCAAAGAAAGGACTCAACCCTGGGCCTTGGGAATCGAAGTTTACAGCTTTTTCACTGGGGGCGTGCCCTTCCCTTGTCTTCCCATCCCTGTGTGTGTGTGTGTGTGTGTGTGTGTGTGTGTGTGTGTTGAAACAGGAGGCAGGGGAGGAGCAATAAATAGTCCACCTTTCTCTTCAGATGGCAAGATTACAGGACCTGGGAACCGTTGGCACAAAGAGCAGAGCGACTGTTCTGATATTTAACAATTGTGTGATCTTGCACACCTGAGCCTCAATTTTGTCTCCTACAATTGTCAAATGTTTCAACAGGTCAAAAGATAGTCAGATATAAATTCTTATTGTAAGAGTTGTGCAAAGGAGCAATTTAATAAAGTCAGTATACCCCAGGACTTAAGCAATGAGCATCAGTCTAGGATGGGAAAGCTGACACAAATAGCTGCCAAATTCCAAGGAACTAGATGAAAGCTTTCCTGTTCCTCAGCGTCTCCTTCCTAACAAACATCTTCCCTACTCCTTAGTACCACACTCCCACAGGGATGCCTTTGCAGGAGACCCTTGACTTCAGCCCGCCTCCTTGAGGCATTCCTGTGGTTTCCCGGTGTCTGTGGTATTTTCACTAGTAGTCTTGGCACTGGGATGGGCGAAAAGGTGGGACAGACAATGAGAAAGAATCGCATGTGCCATCTAGTTGATACTGATTTCTCAGAGAAGGACTCTATGTGGAGCCACCACTCTTCTGAGGAAGTTTTCAAAGTTTCATGCTCATTTCTTCACTCATTTTGTTGGGTTTGGCCACTCTGGCCATGAACAGCACTGGCTGTGTAACTACAGGAGACTCTTATTATTTCTCTCCAGTAAACCTCACTCATTTGGCTCAGCCCTTTGATGGAAAAGCTCCAGTGTGGAGCTAAGTGTGTTCTGAATGCCTTAGATGTTCAGTGTTTCAGGATTAGCACTTGGGTCATCTGCCCAGACTTTTCCTCTAGGAATTGTCTCTTTTTTCAGATAAAGACTCTGGAGCCCAGAGTTACCAACCCTCTTGTGGAAGGTTTTGAAGCATGTTATTAATAGGAAGTCCTGCTGTGGGACTGAGAGTGGGACACCAGGATGCTTTCCATCTCTAAAATTTTGTGACATGTTCACATTATGTAATGTATGCCAATGAAATTATTATCTTTGAATACTTACTTTCAAAGTAAGTATTCTTGGTGAAAGGGGGGATGAACAAACCAGGGTCCCTGGTAATTCACAATATTGTGTAGGAGACAAACACAAAGTACAGAATTATAAGGCAAGTTAGAACATGGCATACATCAGATTCAGTTCAAACTCCTGTGGGAATCCTGAGTCTACAAAGATGGCTTCTGACAGGAAGCATCTAGGAAAACTTAGGGGAAGAATTGGCATTGGCACCGAGTCAAGAGCCTACAAGCTGAAACCATATCAAACCTTGTGCTGATCCCTAAAGTAGCCACATCCTTTCAAAGCTTCTGCATGTCATATTATCTTATCTTTGTACAGCCCTTAGCTAACTTTAGAGAAACCATTCAACTGACACCTCAAGTTTTACTTAACATTGGAATCACCCAAATAGCTAAAAAATTCTGAGATCTGGCTCACAATCCTGAGAGATTCTGATTTAATCGGTCTGGGGTATGGCCTGAGCATTGAGACTTTAAAAGCTCCTCAATTGATTCTAAAATAGAAAAATGAATAATATAAAAATTTTTGAACATTGTGTCTTTCATCACTGTAAGATCTGTTGTCTTGTATATATAGTGACAATTTCCATATATTCCCCCAGTGTCTTATTTTTCCCATTTTATCTTCAAAGAAGCTTTAGGTTACAGAAAAATCACACTGAAAATATAGGGGATTCCCACATACCCCACACCCTCCCCCTTTTTCAATATCCCCTATCAATAACATCCTACATGCAGATGGTACATTTGTTATGATTAATATATAAATAGTAAAGCATTGCTACTAACCATGGTCGATGGTTTACATTATGGTTTACACTTTGCACCGTACACTTTTATAGGTTTTGACAAAAATGTATAATGGCCTGTATCTGTCATTATAAGATCATGCAGAACAATTCCAATGCCCTGAAAATGCTCTGTGTTTCATCGACGCTATTCTTCCCTCTCCCTCCCCTCAAAACCTATGGTAACCAATAAGTTTCAATTTTTGAAGAACAAGATTTATAGTTACTTGCGATAATATTAAGAGCTTGACATAGTGGTCTATTTTTTGTTTTTTGTTTTATTAGGCACTGCCTATGTTTTTGAGAGATTCTTATCCCTCTAATTGATAACATAGCAGGACTCCCCTGGATGGGATATTAATATTTTCTTGATTATTGTGTGGGTCTCCACCCACCGAGATAACACACTATGACAAGATGAACACTTATATATTCCATAGAGGCATGCCCCAGGTGTGCCCTATCCTGTGTGCACCCCCTTACATCCAACACCCTACACCAGTTATCCTCCCCTGCCATATTTGCCAAAAGAAATTTCCCACCATTATAGGTTTAACCACAGACCTGCAAATCCCCAGAGTTCATCTGCTTCTTCCTCCAACCCTCCCCCCAGTTCCATGTATAGTCCAGCTTGACCCCCATCCTATCCCCCTCACAGACAAGAACTGCCGAGCCCAATCACATCACTGCACCACTCTCATGACTAGTATCAGACAACCAATACTGAGAATCACTAAAGTCAATGCCACACCCTGAAATTTAAGTCTATGATTTGGGGCTCTAGGTGCTGTGGGAAATTCATAAGTCTGAGATATGGAGATAGCAGAATTTTGTGTGATATCTGTCAGCATTCCCATCCCTTATATTCGATAAATTATCAAAAAATAACTTGCTAAATTTAGTCTTGCTAAATTTGTCCACTTTAGGTTAAGATTCTTTCCAGTCATCACTTCATGTTTAAATACTCTAAAATTAAAGTATAATTATGAGCATGTCTTTTAATGGCTTTGATATAAGCATGTTAACAGCATTCTACATGACAGTCTTCAATTTTATTGAAGTGGTATAAAAAGTAAAATTCCTGCTTGTCAAAGCATTTAATTCTGAAGATCTAAGCATTGCATCATTTCCATCAAGCAAATAAATGTATATCCAGTCTGTTATGCATATCATTATGTACACCTCATATCCTTTATTAAAAAAGATTTTTTTTATTCCCCCTCCCCCGCCCAGTTATCTGCTTTCTGTGTCCATTTGCTGTGTGTTCTTCTGTATCTGCTTGTATTCTTGTCAGCGGCACCCAGAATCTGTGTCTGTTTTTGTTGCGTCATCTTGCTGCATCAGCTCTCCGTGTGTGCAGCACCACCCTGGTCAGCCTGTAATTTTTCACGCCAGGTGGCTCTCCCTATGGGATGCATTCCTTGTGCATGGGGCTCCCCTACACAGGGACACCCCTGTGTGACACAGCACTCCTTGTGCACATCAGCACTGCGCGTGGCCAGCTCATCACACGGATCAGGAGACCCTGGGTTTGAACCTTGGACCTCCCATGTGGTGGGTGGAAGCCCTATCCATTGGGCCAAATCCACTTCCTCTCATATCCTTCTTAATACATTATGTCATCCACACAAAATACAAAATTTTCATTTGTTTAACTGCCCAATCTGCCCTGTTTTTAACCTTTTTTTCAAGATCTTATTTTTCAGAAATTTTCCTTATTTTCCATCCATTCTTAAAATTGTGAACACAATCTCCAAACCATTCCCTCCCTCCTCAAAAAAAAACTCTTGAGATTACTGATGTATACACTGAATCTTTTATTATCAATGCAAAAATAGAGGAGAATGGAATTGCCATTTTTATCTGCAATAATATAAGCTGTAGAATGCATTTCCATATATAAGAAAAACAATAAGATCTAGAATTTAGAGTGTACAGTGTAGTACAAATTAAAGCAATTCTAAAAAATTAACATTTAAGTAATGTTTCAATACAACAAATGGAAAAATTAGTCAAAAATTGTCATAAATATTTTGGTTTTTTAAAATTTTTAAATTATCATTGGTCAAATTCTTTACAGTGACAAGATTTAGACCTTTCAGCTAAAAAAAAAATCATATATAATTGGAAAATGTTCTGTAAAAACTCAAGATGATTAAGAGCCTAGATAAATGAAAGGTTAAAATACTTGCAATTATTCCACCTTGAGAACATAAGGCTGATACACTACTTAGAAATAGTTTGTTAATGTGTAAATATTCTCACACTGAAAATGTTGACTATCTACATCTAACTTAACTAATAATGTTAATATTGAAATAATTAGACTTTGGACTTTAAAATATAAGGGAATTATATGGAACAAAGCAAACTATTCTACTACTAGAAAAAACAAACTACTGGTTAGTAAGGATGATAAAAAATATTTTCTCCTGAATGGTCCCAGTGGCTATCTTGGCTTCCCCATTTAGTAACTTGGCAGAGACTCTCAGAGTATTTAAGTGATACCTGCAATGTTAAAATGTGAACTCCCTCCAGATGCTCTCTTTTTCCAACAAGTCCATTGCTCCCTGATCAGAAATCTTTATAGTTCCAGAATCATCTATTTGTTCCCTGACCCCTTCCAAAAAAAAATTCCAAGAACAGCCAGAGCATAAGAGAACCCATCCAAAAACAGTAAAAGGAATCCAATCACTTCCCTTTTTATTATATTTGGAATGAATCTTGACAGAAGCTTGAGTTTCTTTTTGACTGCTGTTTACAAGTCAACAGCTTCATTGCACCCACTAATTTTAGGGAACCATCAGCAGGAAGAAATTCAAGGAAGAAAAGATCTTCAAATGTTTCTTCTTTTCTCCAAATTAGCTTGGCTTTTCAAAGGTAACTTTTCTTGTTCCTGAAAAATCATTATGGAGCAATAAAAATTGTACTCAGACTTCAGCATTAGATGTAATCAACGTTTTCCCTTAGCAAATCTGACATTAGTTTATTTCGATCTTGTTTAACCAGAGCTCTTGCTTTCCCTAAACATCTTTGATTTATCTGAAATGAAAGGAATAATTTTCACTGTGCAACTACCCAACCCGTGTTCAGCTACTGTTGATGCTGGCGACAAGGGAGTTGTTTTGAAGACTTTTTTCCTTATGCCAATAGAATCATCTAAAGACATTTCCCCCTAAATAAGTTAGTGTGAAAGGCAATAGCAACAATCTGTCAACATAAGAGAGAGAAAAAAAAGGCCTCCCTGGAGGAAGATATTTTTTTAGTAAAATTAATATTTAACTTACTTTTAAAATCAAACAGGACCTGCTACATTCCAGGACTGCCTGTTCCCTTCCAGTTTCCTTAATAGCTCAGTCCCTGTACTTACCTTAATTCCTGATTGAGCTCTAAATTCCAAATCAAACAGAAGATGTACACTTCTTTCCACACTCATGTGTGACATTCTGACTTCTTTAGGAGATTCAC
Organism: Dasypus novemcinctus; assembly: GCF_030445035.2. NCBI lineage: Eukaryota > Metazoa > Chordata > Mammalia > Cingulata > Dasypodidae > Dasypus > Dasypus novemcinctus. Next base: position 65,351,713 of record NC_080676.1, read on the forward strand.
GTTTGGTTGAACAAGAGAGAAATAAACAATAATTCCCAAAGTAGCTTCAGCAAAAGTACAATTCAGGTTGAGCTTATCCTGTGTGCCAGGAATTATGCCAGTTATTTTCACAAACATTTACTCATTTAACTTCCAAAGGTTCCTTTGAGTAAAGAATTAGAATTATAATTTTACCAGTGACAAAACTGAGGCTTGTAATAGAGAAATGACTTGACTAAGGCTGCATTTGCCAGTGACAGGGCCTGCACCACAGCCTATTTAGTTCTTTTCCTACTACATTACAGTGCCTTCTTCTAGGCCTAAATATCTTAATATTCTTGTCAAAATTCTACTTGGGCTCAACTTGTGCAGATCACATTTTTTCTCTTTGTCAACTTGTTTTATATACATCATTAGCTAGACTCATGGACTCATTAAATTATTTTGCAAAATAAATACGGACAAGTCTCATGGTGTATGTATGTGTGTGTATATGTAAACGTATATTTTGGGCAGAGGCTGCACGTGACTGTAATTCAACTTGAGGCACTAAAGATAGGTGATGTAATATATACAGAAACAGACATTACTGCCGGAGTAAATAGACCTTAATTCATTCTTACATAAGAGATGCCCAACAACATGCATAGATGCAAAGAAAAACCTTGTGTATCATAACTTCTGGGAGTGAATATCCTGCATGCATGGGGTGATTCCTCATTCTGAGACAACTGAGCTCTCTGTCATGCCCTGCCAATCTTTGAGACCCTCTTCCTCTCTCCATTCTTACACAGTTCATAGCGAGGCACCCCTGATCTCACATTTCAGGCTCAGAACTGCTGCAGGCTCTGGGGACTAAGTCTGGCCCTAATTGTTAACCCAGTAGTTCAAGAAAGCTTTGGCTCATGGCAAAAATAGTTCCACTGTGTCCTACTGCTCTGCCCTTGAATCCTGGTTTAGAAATTGAATCCTTGTCTTCCCCTCTTTTGGGATGTTAGGTGTGATAACTAATCACTTTTCCCAATTTCAATTTTGGAGTCACTTGGGTAGACCCAAATATGAAAGAGATATATATCCATATATTGCCTTCATTGTTTAAAAAATAGGTTTGGAGAATGTGGTTTTGAGGTGCAATGAGTGGACTTTCTATTAGTTCTACTATTCCCACCCTCCAATGAATCTTACCTGCCTAATCACAAATGAAGCTAGAAATCGTTTTTGAAGTGTCACTCTAGAAATTCCTTTATCAGGAGTCCAGGGGCTTCCCTCTAACGTTCTATGCATCAGAATAAACCCGTAATCACCCCACTTGCTCTGAAACGGAGCCCCTGCCTTTCTCCTGATGACTCTGATTGTTCCTAAACCCAAGCAAGCCCTGTTCTCATCTGTCAGACATCAGTAATGCAAGTAACCCACCTGGACCAGCACTTAATTCTGGGAGTGGACCTCATCTCTCTACTGTGCACAGCACTTTCCTGAGTCCTCTTAAAACCCCCTGGCAGCCTGATACTGACTGCTTTGCCACTGGACATTACTTATTGCTGGTGTGTCTCTAAATCCAGCCCAAGTGTTTCTAACCAGTTATCAGGACTTCCCTCTGGATCTGATCTGCCCTGTTTTTCACTGGGCACTCAACCTGAAACTCTTCAGTGGGGCAGAGATGTCACGTTCTCACCTCTCTGACCTCAGGTTCATAGGGAAAGGCTGGAGAGATCACTTCAAAAAAGTAATAGTATCTGGGAAGCAGATTTGGCTCAACTGATAGAGTGTCCTTCTACCACATGGAAGGTCCAGGTTTCAAACCCAGGACCTCCTGACCCATGTGATGAGCTGGCCCATGCACAGTGCTGATGTGCACAAGAAATGCCATGCCATGCAGGGGTGACCCCCACGTAGGGGAGCCCCACGCACAAGGAGTGCGCCCCATAAGGAGAGCTGCCTGTGCAGGAAAAACAAAGTGCAGCCTTCCCAGGTGTGGCGCCGCACACACACAGAATTAATGCAACAAGATGATGCACAAAAAGAGACACAGATTCCTGGTGCCACTGACAAGAATACAAGCGGACACTGAAGAACACACACAGCAAATGGACATAGAAAGTAGACAACAGAGGAGGGAGGAGGAAATAAATAAAAAATAAATAAATCTTAAAAGAAAAAGTAATAGTATCTGCACTTATAATATCTTGCACCTATTCTCAGCAAAAGAAAAGTAGTCCATATTGTGTTGCGGACCTATATGGAAGGCCAAATAGAGAAAGCACAAGGAGAGCTATAAGGGTATTATCTGACTGGCAGAGAATTCATGCTTAATTCCATCATAGCATTAAACTTTTGTCTTTGGTTCAACTAATATTAATTGAGCATTCTGAGCTGGAAATAGTGTGTGATTTTATTTGATACTTGGAATTGAGAGATGGGGAGAAATTAGGAGGTATGTTATTATACAAACTTTACAAATGAAGAAATTTTGTTAGAAAAAGTTTCTTTAAAAAAATCCACAGAGCAAAAATGTCAGGGAGTCAGGACTTGAATCTAAATCCAGAGCCTGCTTTACTGAAAACTCTTCCTCATCTCTTAGGATCTCCAGCCAGGACATCCTTTCAGCACCTGCCAATAGAATGCTTTCCTCTAATCAGCTTTGCCAGCCTTCTAGTAGCCTTCAGACTTTTCTCCTTTTGGGATCACAGAGAATTAAAAGAGCACAAAACTCTTTTTAATAAATTATAAAGAATAATAAGGCCTCAGCTACTCAGAGCACTGAATTCCAATTCTAGATGTCTGACTCTTTCATTATTCTAAACTCCTTTCCCCACACTTATTACCATTTCCCTCCCTTTATTCCTTCCTCAACAATGTCCACATCATGAGTGGTCCAACCTATAGTACCCTGCATGCACAGGAGGTACTGGCACTGGGTCTCCCCACCTGGCCCTAAACTCCTGCTGGTCTGGAGAGTGTTTACGGTCACCTCCACCATGACTGTTGGGTCTGCTCTCCTTTTCTGTTCTCCAGTGCTTGACAGGGACTAGCTGGAGGGTGCAGGGATATATATAGTCCTTCAGAAACATCAGCATCTCATTAATTAATAGCCTTATTTGTCTGTGGCAAATCTAAGGTAAATCACCTTCTAGGTAATAAAATGACACATTATTTAATTTTTATTATTTTAAGTATACATAAATATTACTGCATTGTCTTTCATCTTTCACCAAAACCTCATGCAGTCACAGTGATTAACAATTTCAATGATTTACTATCCACTATAGATAATAAAAAGTAATTGATCAATAGCATTTCTATATACCAATAACAAGCAATCTGAGAAGGAAGTCAAGAAAAAATTCCCACTTATAATAGCAACTAAAAGAATCAAATACCTAGGAATAAATATAAATAAAGATGTAAATGTGGTCGTGGATGTGGTTCAAGTGATAAGGCCACCGCCTACCATATGGGAGAACTCAGGTTTGAACCCTGGGGCCTCCTCATAAAAATGAAGAAGAGAAAGCATGCCCATGTGGTGAACTAAGTGCCCATGTGGGTGCCCACACAGTTAGCAGAGTACCCACATGGTAAACCAAGTGCCCACGCAAGTGCCTGTGTGGCGAGCCAAGAGCCCTCATGGTGAGCCAAGCACCAATGCGAGTGTCCACATGGTCACTCGCATGAGTGCCTGTGCGGTGATCCAGTGCCCATGCAGTGAGCCAGTACCCACAGAGTGAGCTGAGTGCTCATGTGGTGAGCCAGTGCCCATGTGGTGAGCTGAGGGCCTGTGTGGTGAGCCAGTGCCCACACAAGTGAGTCACACAGCAAGATGATGATACAACAAAAGAGAGATGAAGGAGAGAGTAAAGGTGAAGCACAACAGAGACCAGGTACTGTGGTAGTACAATTGACAGGGATGTTCTCTCCACATCAGATGTCCCCAGGATCGAATCCTGGTGAACCCTGGAGGAGAAAGACGAGAAGAAAAGAAAAAAGAGAAACAGATTCAGAAGATCACACACTGAATGGACACAGATAGCAAAAACAGCAGGGAGGGGGAGGGGAAGAAAAACATTTTTGTAATTTAAAAAAAGATGTGAATTACTTGTATGCAGAAAACTACACAACACTGCTAAAGGAAACCAAAGAAGACCTAAATAAATGGAAGAATATTCCCTGTCCAGAGATAAGAAGACTAAACAGCATTGAGATATCTATCCTATCCAACTGATTTACAGATTTAATGCAATCCCAAGAAAAATTACCACAGCATTTTTTACTGAATTGGAAAATCTAGCTATGAAATTTATTTGGAAGGGCAAGGGACCCCAAATTGCCAAAGACATAATGAAAAAGAAAAATGAAATTGGAAAAATCACAATACCTGAATTTAAAACATACTATAGTGTTCGAAACTGCATGATATTGGCACAAGGATAGACATACTGACCAATGGAACTGAATTGAGAGTTCTGATATAGATCCTCACATACACTGTCAACTGATATTCGACAGGGCCACCAAGTCCACTCAACTGGGAGAGAATGGCCACTTTAACAAATGGTGCTTGGAGAACTGTATGTCCATATCCAAAAGATTGAGAAAGGAACACTGTCTCACACCTTACACAAAAATTAACTCAAGATGGATCAAAGATCTAAATAAAAGAGTCAAGAGCATAAAAATCTTGGAGGGTAATGTAGAGAAGCATCTAAAAGAATTTGTATAAGGAAATGGTTGCATGAACTTTACACCCAAAGCACAAGCAATGAAAGCAAAACAAATAGATAAATGAAACCTCCTCAAAATTAAAAACTTTTGCACCTCAAATGAGTTTGTCAAGAAAGTTTGTCGAGAAAGCCTAGTCAATGGGAAAAAATATTTGGTAACCATATTTCTGATAGGGGCCTAATATCCAGCATATATAAAGAAATTCTATAACTCAAAAATAAAAAGGCAAGCAAAACATTTAAAAAATGGGAAGATGATTTGAATAGACACTTCTCCAAAGAAGAAATATAAATGGCTAAAAAACACATAAAAAATGCTTAACATCACTAGCTATTAGGGAAAGCAAATCAAAACTATAATGAGATATAATCTTATACCCATTAGACTTGTGGCAATTAAAAAAAAACAGAGAACAACAAATGTTGGAGAGGATGGGGATAATGGGAACCCTTATCCACTGGTGGTGGGAATGCAGAATGGTGCAGTCATTGTGGAGGACAGTTTGGCAGTTCCTTGGGAACTGCCATAGGATCCAGCAGTCCCACTACTGAATATATACCCGGAAGAGTTGAAAGCAGGGACATGAACAGATATATGCACACCAATATTCACAGCGGCATTATTCACTACTTCCAAAAGTTGGAAACAACCCAAATGTCCGTCAACAGATGAGTGGATAAGTAAACTCTGGTATGTACATACATGCAGTATTAACACATGGGGATAACATGGATGAACCTTGAAGACCTTAGGTTTAGTGAAGCAGGTACTGCACAGAAAGCCAAATATCCTCACTAATATAAATTAAGCAAATTGAGCAGGCTCAGAGAGCTAGAGTCTGGAAGATAGGTTTACAGGAGACAGGGAGTAGAGGGTTGTAAGCCAATGACTATAAGGGCAAAATCTATGATAAGACGGAAGGGTGTAGTAGAGTAGTGGATAGTCATGACAGTGGTGCAGTGATACTATTGGGTTGAGTGATGCTGACCAGTTGTAGGTGTAGGGTGGGAGGGTTGCACTGTCCATGGAACTGAGGGGAGTGGATGAACTCTAGGGATTTGCAGGTATGTGGTTGAAGCTATAACGTTGGAATGGTTTTTTTGGCTAACACAGCAGGAAAGGATTACTTGCTTAGGGTGTGGGATGTGGGGGGCATGTGGGATATGGTGCACCTGGGACAGGCTTCTAAGGAGTATATGACTGTTCATCCTGTCATAGTGTGTTGTATCAGTGGGTGGAGACCCTCACCATGAGTAGGAAGGTGTTGAACTCCCATCCTGGAGAGTCCTGCTATACTCTCAAACAGAGAGGTGGGAGTCTCTTGAGAGCATAGGCAGTGCCTAATAGGGGAGGACAAACCAATATGTCAAGCCCTCAATGTGGTTGTAAGTAACTATGAATCTCATTCTTCAAGGAGTAAAGCTTGGTGATTGCCATGAGCCATGAGGGGAGAGGGAGGGAGGAATAGAATAGATGGAACATGGGGCATGTTGGGGGCATTGGAATTGTTCTGCATGATCTTGCAGTGACAGATACAGGCCATGTTTAATTTCATCAAAATTTATAAAAGTGTATGGTCCAAAATGTAAACCATAATGTAAATCATCGACCATAGTTAGTAGCAATGTTTCAATATTCATACATCAACTGTAACAAATGACCACCCACATGTAAAATGTTATTAATAAGGAAAAGGGGGAAAGGGGGAGGATGTTGGGTATTTATTCTTTACATTCTTTTTCTGTAACCTAAAGCTCCTTTGAAGATAAAATGAAAAAAATAAGACCCTGGAGTGACAAATGGAAGAAAATGTCATAGTACAATACGAAACAACAGATCTTACAGTGATGAAAGACATAATGCCAAATTTTTTTCTAATTTATTTTTAAATGATTTATTTTATTATTGCAAATTCTTTTTAATTTATTTGTCATTTTAAAAACTATCATTGTTATTTCATTTACTTATTAATTTTATTTGGTTATTTTATTGGCTTCATTTTTTAATAAGTTTTGGTTCACAGAAGTGTTGCAGATGTGACAGGGGAGGATCATTGGTGTGGGGTGTCAGTAATGGAGGATGCAAGGAGGAGGTTCATCTGGGGCATACCTATAAGGCATATGAATGAGTTCAAGTGTTCATGGGGCATTGTCATGGTGGGTGGAGATCCACACAATAACTGAAAGAATATCCAATCCCCATCCTGGGGAGTTCTGCCACATTCTCTAATGGGACAACAGTACAGGGCAGTGACTATTGAAGGAGGATGGACCATTGATCGGCCCTTGATATTGATTATTGTACTTCTGAAACTTTTGAAATTGAAACTTAGTGTAGTATTATAGGGTGCCTAACAGTTACCTCCTGAGAGCCTCCTTTTTGCTCAAATGTGACCTCTCGCTAAGCCAAACCCAGCATATAAATGTATTACCTTCCCCCTGATATGGGACATGACTCCCAGGAATGAGCTTCCCTGGCACTGAGGGATTACTACCAAGCACCAACTAACAATGCAACTGGATGAAGTCCTTAACCAAAAGGGAGAAAAGATAAAGACAAATGAGTTTATATGGCTAAGAGACTTCAAAGTGAGTTAGGAAGTCATTCCAGAGGTTATGCTTACGCACATCTCAGCAGGATCCCCTTGACTGCCACAATAAATATTGCCTCAAATAGTGGGGCTACTGAGGGCTCTGGAGACATCCAGACACTATAGGCAAGGCTGACAGCTCAGGAGTTTGGTGCCCTACCAGTGAGCCCTACTTTGGAATTTATACTCCCCAGTGTGACAGAGTTGGACTCAGTTGTGGTTTCTCTACACATGGCTCTTCTGCCCCTTCTATTTGAACTTATAGTTAGTACTAGAATTGATAGGTGTATGTCCAAGAGACTTAAATCTTTGGGCTTTCCATAATCCAGTCTGGCCCTGAATCTCAACAGAGTTGCAAACCTACTCTCCAATTCATTGGACCCTCCCAGGGTATTAACAAGGAAATGATGATGGACAACAACCATCCCAAGGAACAGAGATTATCTACAACCGCAAGCAAGATAATTCCTTCCATCTGCCCATGGGATCTAAGCCCCCTCCCATTTAGTGATGGAGTGGGCATCACCAACCCAGAATCCTCAGGACTGGGAAATTAACGATGGACTAGAGTAGACTTACTGTTATTCTACTATTGTTATTCTAACAATGGAACAAGTTTTGTCATCGATGTGGAGGCAGTGGCCACTAGAGGTTCTGAGGGGAGGGAGAGAGAAAAATAGGCGTAATATGGGGACATTTTCAGGACATTGGAATTCTCCTGAATGACGTTGCAATGGCAGATATAAACCATTTTATATCTTGTCATAACTTACAAAATTGTGAAGGAGAGAGTTTAAACTCTAGTATAAACTATAATCCACACTTAGTGGCAATGCTCCAATATGTATTAACCAATTTTGACAAATGTACCACACTAATGAAGGATGTTGTTAATGTGGGAAAGTGTGGGAGGGTAAGGAGTGGGGCAAATGGAAATCCCCTACATTTTTTATGTAACAATTAAGTCATCTAATTATCTTTTAAAAAAATCAAAAAGTAAATAAAACAAAATACAATTTTTTAAAAAAGTAATTGGATAAAGAGACAATTGCATATATACGTCTTAAATAAAAGGTTTTGGCAGAAAAAGAGTTTTGCATTGTTATTTTAATAAATAAAAATATCCTTGAATTCACTCTGCAGAAATTATTAGGCCTTAGTGATTAAAGAAAAACTGTTAAAGCTAAAGTACCAAAAACAGATGTCTTTAAAACTGATTATTTTGTTTATCACAGTGATTTTGAAGAATTTGTTCAAAGAAAAACATTGGCAGAACCAATGTGCTCTGCTGGAGGGAACCTTACTCATATCCCTTGAATGCTTTAATTTCTGACTTCACAACTCATTTTTGCTCCCCTGAAGATAGATTCCAGCCTCCTGATTTCCTGACCCCCTGTTCCTCAGTGCTTGGCAGGATGCCTGCCTGTGGTTTCTTTTACTAGACTGTTCCACACACCAATCTACTCCTACTTTGCATTACTTGATGATGTGCAGATTGCTCAAATGCCAACCTATTCAGAGATATAAACTCATGATCACCATCTTAACTTCTTAGGAAGAGACTTTACTAGACCTCAGCACTGTTATGTCTTTGCTCTAGCAAGTGTTATTTGGATGTGTGAACCAAATGAATTTGCATTTCAAAAGAGATATGCACAACAAATAATCCTGGAGAGGAAATCAGAGTAACAGGGATCTGGTCCTCTGCTTTGAACTAGTTGTGTTACCTTAGGCAAGTCACTTCTCTCTGGGCCTCTCTTACCTCCATCAGTGAAGGAAGGAAAGGATAGAACTTGCTCTCTTCCAGCTCTAAAGCGTCTCTGATTATTTCATTTAAAAATAAATAAATAGCATTATTGCATTCCTTGAAGTCCCTAAAGCATTGCTCTCCCTTTCTCTACATCGATATCTGGGATCAAATTAAACTTTGGTTCCCAAACAAATATTCAACCTCCTTCTGGGGTCATTAAGTCTCAGCTCACTCAGAGCTTGTTGGTTTTGCCTAGAAATATCAACTGGCCTCAACCAGCAGAACACGAGACTGCTGTCATTGTTGAGTTAACCTGTAGCACCGTAACAATTCCAGGCACCCCAGAGTGGATCCATATGCCTGAGCTCCCTGGGGAGTCTGCCTCTTCACTCTGTCTGGCATATGTGTTCTCATCCCTCTGCCTTCACCCACAGGAGAGAAGAGTCATGAAGATAATGGGTAGAGGTACAGCTACCCCTTTTGACAAATGGGACAACTAAGGTCCAAATGCAGTGGTGAAGTGGCTCACCTGAAATGAATAAATAAATAATTGGCGGTATCAATATCTGATCTCTTTTCCATGGAGTCTGGTCCCCTACCAACTTCTCCCTTGAGGAGTTCAGAATTGCCTGGGGGAATTTACATTTAAAAATTGGCTTAAATACCTCCAAACAAACTTTCTAACTTGTAACCCCTACTTTTAGAGTACTGTAAAATATACAAATGTATACTTAAAATCTTTTTAGATGATTCCTTCCCCCTACTTTAAATGATGGCAAATTGTATAAATAAAATTGCTATTTTCCCCCACTTCAATCCTAACATACCCACACAAAAACAAAAATCACTAATTTGACACTATCTTAAAAGAATGCCAGATTTTGGGTTCTATCCCATAAAATGTAATCATAAGTTGATTGTTAAAATAAACAGAGAAGAAATTATAGAGTAATAAGAGTTTTTCCTCAAAGAATATGCCTAGAGATGCCATATGCTGATACTACTGATGACAGCAATGCTTTAAGAAGGAATTGTAGAGAAATTTTTCATATTTTAAAATGAAAACTGAATTTTTACCAAAATAGGATTTTCTTTAACTTCCTTGCCAGGGTCAGTTTCCGGTGGCATTTAAAGACTCACTCTCATTAAAACTATCACAGGGATGGAAGCTAATCTTCTAAGGAGTCAGAAGCTTTCCTTTGATTTATGAATAATTATTTCAGATACAATATCACTGGTTTTAAAATATTATATCAATTTTTGTAACACTTAATCCTTTTCAAAGACCTTCCACATGTAAGAATGATAGTAATGCAACTATCATCTTTTCACTTGGTCTAGTCTCCTGGCCTTTTTCTATACGCAACATTTGGGTCATATTGCAAAACAGGGGAAATTCCATTTCTCAGAAAGAAGGTAAAGATCTTGCTCACCCTTTAGTACTGCTTTTAGGAAACCAAGAACAATCTGAATGCTCATAGTTAGGGACTTGACACTCCAAAATGACCTGCTGTTTTTTACAAACCCATCAAATCTTCCTCATAACTGAAAACTTTAGCTGTGAGGGAAACATTTTATTAAAACAATACACTTAACTTTCTAGAAGTACTCCTGCACTTTGACAGAGAAACCTAACCAAAATGAATCTCAAATTTTGGCATATATGAAGGAATGATTGTTGAATGATTCCTTTCCCTATTTTCCACTTCAATCTCAATATATCCACAGAAAAACAAGTGTAACTAACTTTGCACTCTGCATCTGAAAGATTGCCAAACCTTCGTTCTATTGTACAAACTTTGAGATCCTCCAGGAATCTGCTTCTGAACTATTACAGGATAACAGAAAAGAACTAATGAAAACAGGAGCTTACCCTTGGATAACATGTTCTGCTTCACTTTAATTGGCAAAATTTATGTCCCTTCCCTTGGAAGATTATGCCATTAAATAAGGCTTTCAGATAAGGACATTAAAAGCCAGAGATAAAAATTTTCGTGTATTCATTTCTTCAGTGACATTTCTTTTAAGAGACCTTCTCATCAGACATTTGAAGTAAAGAACAATGAAGCCAAATTGTGTGTTTATTTGTAGTCTGACTTCTTTTTCCTATGAGCATAGATTTTTAAAATGTTTCTATTTTTCCTGATAATGAAATGGATCATGACATGAGGAATTGCCTTTTCTTAAATCCCACAGTGAGTCCAGGACTAGGCCAGTGAATGAGTTCAATAACTAGCTTTCTGATGGTGGTTAGCCAAATCATACAGCCTCCTCTTACATGTCCAAACCTTCCACTACCTCTCTTTTCCTCTACCCCACAACTTCACACCTACATATCATTCAAAGGGAAAGTTAAAGAGGTTATCATGGCCGTGAAACTCCTCAACAGAATCAAGCTTTACTATTAAGGCCACACAATTGTTCGGGCTGAGAGAACCCTTTAAGATCATCTACTTCAGATGCTTTATTCAGCAGATGAAGATCCCAAGGCCTAGAATGAAAAGTGATTTGTTCATAATAATACAACAACAATGATTTGGTGGTTGAACTAGCAAAAAACTCACACTTTTGTAGACAAGGCTTTTTTTTTTTTTAGGAGAATGACATCTTAGAAGAATGGGTTTTGAATTCCTCTCTGATTTGTCTAAAACTAGTGTTTAGACTGCAATCTCTCTGGGGTCTTTAGAGGTGCTTTTGAGTCTCTGAGGCCTTTTGGACAGCCACTTGCTCCCACTTTAGCCAGAGTTCTTGGCTTTTATCTACATAGGATGCATTTGAATAAAAAGACCCTACTGCCTTGAAACTTGGAAACTCCTCATTTCAAACTTTCCAAGTTTCCAGCAAACACACCCTCAAAAGGTTCAGGGAGGATCAGTGAAGAAGATATTTCTAAGAAAAGAGAAAATGTATACAAAATTTTCTGAGGATCCGAAGTCTAAACTTTCAATATTTTTCAGCTGCCCCAGACTTCAGCAGCTGCTTTTGCTTTTGCTTTGCATTGCTTTTGTGGTATGCTCATATTTCCCTAAAAGAAGATACTCTTATTTGCTTTTAGGCTACAGGTCAAGATGACTAAGAAAACAGAGTCACAATGATCGAACAGTTGAGTATGGAGATGGATCTCAAAACAGTGGAAATTCAATGAGGCCCCAGGGAGGCAAGTTGGAGAAACCTGGGAAAACAAAAACAGAGCCCTGGGTAGATATGGCCAAATGGCCTTTGAGCACCAGAGACATAAGGAAGTAATTCCTGATCTGGAACCCCTCCCCTAAATCTCATCTGTCCTTTTCTAGTTTTTCCCATTTAATTAAATCTACCACCATTCACCTACTTGCTCAAGCCAGAAACTTAAAATAATTGCTGAGATTTAAATTTTCTTGTCATTAATAATCAATTTTTTCCATTCAAATTCAAAATATATCTCTAATCCATTCTCTTTCTTAATAATCCCAGGTCACCACTGTAGGCCAAACACCCATGATCTTTCAACTGGTAAACTTCAGTAACTGTCTTACTGGTTTCTCAGCTTTCCATTCTTGCCCCCTTCCAATTTATTCCCCATAAAACAGCCAAAACGATCGAATAAAAAATGTAAATATAAATATGTTTTTCTCCAGTTTAATATTCTTCAATGATTTCCCAGTGCAGTTAAGATAAAGTATATAATCTTTAATTTTCCTACAAGGTCCTGTATGATGAAGCCAATGACAAATTTAGCCTTTCCTCTTACAACTTTCTTCCTGCTTTATACTCTCTATTTTAACTAAACACCTTTCATTTTCTTAGAATGTCCAGATATTTCCCATCTCAGATCCTTGCCAAATGCCCCTCCCTTTCCTGATTCTCTTTTTTCTGTTTTTTATATAAGTAATCATTACCCATTTCCTACCATCCTTCAGGTATCAACCTTCATTTCAGAATCTCAGAGAGATCTTCCTTGCCCTCTTACTACTAAATTCCTCTCACAATCTGTTGCACAGTACACTGTTATTTTCCTTCATGGAATATCAATTTTTGATATTTTTGATATTCACACATTTTTGATATTCATCTATATATTGTGTTTGATATTCATCTATCTCATTTAGCAGATTGTAAGCTCCATGATGGCAGGAATTAGACATTTTGTTTGCCATTGTGTACTTAGCAACTGGAACAATGCTTAACATATATCAGTAATGCCAATTGATTAATTTACTGAAAGAATCAATGAATTAAAAAAATGAAATAAACATAAAAGTAACAAATATTCAGCTGATGATCTCAGAGCAAGTCTCTTTTTACATCTTTGAGGTCCCTATAACTTTCATCAATTTGTGTTCATCATTTTGCTAAGAGAACAATAAAAAAAGTTATGTCCATTTATTTGACATTTCCTCAGATCTTTGAAAACAACTTCTCTTGTCACTTCTAAATTCTTTCTTGGCTTAATAAGATTCTTAATAATTTTATTTGTTCTGCATGTATTTATGTGTTAGTTATATGCAAGGGACTCGATTCAGTGGCAAATGCAAGAATAAATAAGGGGCATTTTGGGAAAAATGGAAGTGTTCTACATGATCTTGCAATGATGGATACAGACTGCGGTAAATTTCATCAAAATGTATAAAAGTGTATGGTCCAAAATGTAAACCATAATGTAAACCATTGACCATGGTTGGTACCTATATTTCAATTTTGTTCATCAATTGTAACAAATGCACCATCCACATATAAAATGTTATTAATAGAGGAAAGAGGAAAAGGGGGGAAGATGTTAGGTATATGGGAATCCCTTATATTCTCTATGTGACTTTTCTGTAACCTAAAACTTCTTTGAATACAAAATGAAAAAAAGTAAGACACTGGGGGAATAAATGGGAGAAAATGTCACTTTACATATAAGACAACAGATCTTACAGTGATGAAAGACAAAATGTCAAAAAGTTTTAAAAATGTTTTCCATTATTATTTATTTATTTATTTTTCTTTTTAAAATTTTTAAATTTTATTTCTCATTTTTAAAACTATATTATTCAATTTTCTTATTAATTGTATTTGATTATTTTGTTGACTTCATTTTTGAAGAAATTTTTGATCACAGAAAGGTTACAACTATGACGGTAGAATCATTGGTATGGGGTGTCAGTGATGGGGGATACATGGGAGGAGGTTCACCTGGGGCATACATATAAGGCATTAAACATGTTTAAGTGTTCATGGGACATTGTCATGGGGGGTGGAGTGTCACACAATAACCGAAAGAATATCGAATTCCTATCCTGGGAAGCTCTGCCACATTCTCTAATAGAGTAGTAAGAATCCCTTGAGTACAGGGGCAATGACTAGTGAAGGAAGATGGTTCACTGATGAGCCCTTGATAGTGATGACTGTATTATGAACCTTTACTTTTGAAATTGAAACTTAGCCTATTATTACAAGGTGCCTAAGAGTTACATCCTGAGAGCCTCTCTATTGCTCAAATGTGACCCTTGCTAAGCCTAACTCAGCATATATATGCATTACATTCCCCCTCACATGGGACATGACTCCTGGGGATGAGCCTCTCTGGCACCAAGGGATCATTGCCAAGAACCTACTAGCAATGCAACTGGAAAAAGACCTTGACTGAAAGGGGAAAAAATAAAGACAAATGAGTTTATATGGCTAAGAGACTTGATAATGAGTTGGGAGGTTATTTCAGAGGTTATACTTATGCATGTCTCAGCAGGATCCCATTGACTGTCAAAGTAAATATTGCCTCATATAGTGGGGCTCCTGAGGGCTATGGAGACGTTCAGACACTATAGTCAGGACAGATAACTCAAGATTTTGGTGTCTTGTCAGTGGGTCCTACTTTGGAATTTATGCTCCCCAGTGTAACAGAGTTAGACTCTGTTGTGGTTTCTCTACACATGGCTCTTCTGACCCTTCTGTTTGAACATATAATTAGTGCTAGAGTTGGTAGGTATATGTCCAAAAGACATCTTTGGGATGTCCAACTGCCAGCTGGGCCCCGAATCTCAGCAGAGTTGCAACACCTACTCTAGAGTTCATTGGACCCACCCAGGACAACTAACAAGAAGATGATGAAAGACAATGACATTCCAAGGAACTAAGAGAGTTTACAACTGTAAGCAAGAGAATCCCATCCATCTGCCCTATGGGATCAAAGTCCTCTCTCCATTAGAGGTGGAGTGGGCAACACCATTCCAGAATCCTCAGGATTTGGGAATGAACTATGGACTAAAGTAGACTTATTGGTATTCTACTATAGACTTATTGTGATTCTAGCAATAGAAGAACTTACATCATTGATGTGGAGACAGTGGCCACTGGAGGTTCTGAGGGCAGGGTGAGGGGAAAAATAGGTGTAATATGGGGTAATTTTGGGGACTTGGGAATTGTCCTGAATAACATTGCAATGACAGATACAGGCCATTATTTATCTTGCCATAACCTACAAAATTGTATAACACAAAGTGTAAACTAATTTAAACTATAATCCATGTTTAGTGGCAATGCTCCAAAATGTGTTCATCAATTGTAATGAATGTACCACCTTAATGAAGGATGTGGTTAATGTGCAAAAATGTAGAAGGTGTAGGGAGTGGAGCATATGGGAATCTCCTATATTTTTTATGTAACATTTATGTAATCTAGGTTATCTTTTTTAAAAAAATTGAATTTAATTAAAAAAAAGAATAAAGGAACTTGTCCTTAAAGGGCTTTCAATCTACGAGATATATAAGCAAACACAATTCAAAGTAAAAAATGACTGTTATTAGAGACTTATTAAAAATGTATTACTTCTGGCTGTTGGGCAGCCAGAGGGATTCATGGAAGAGTAGTATATGAACTGAAGTTTGGAGCTCAGGTAGATTTTCAGTAGGGTGATATGCAGGAGGGAAGGTAGCATTCCAGAGAGAGAAAAGAATATGACAAAATTCACAAATTTAGAATATAGGGGGTATGTTTAGGACATGGAAAGAAATCCAGTTTTCTTGGAACATATGTTATGAGTTGCAGTAAAAGTTATAGCTGAAAAGAAGGGATGAAAGCACTTTTTGGAGGCCATTGATTCCCTGGCAAAGTGGTTCAGATTCTCAATATAAAGAGTAACACTCTATTGAACTCTTTTGCAAATGACAAAGGTACATTTAAAAGTTTAAACAGGGACTTGTAGGGAGATCCTAGATGAGGAATATCTGTGATATGGTTACAATAATTGTCCAGGAAAAAATATGCCACAGTCTGGAATGAGAATTTGGTGAGGGAAAGGAAAGAAGGGCAAAGTTAGATGTGGCATGATAAAGAAGAGATGGTCCAAGTTCTGCCTATGAGGCAAAAATGAGACCCAGAGGTATCTTACTTTGCCAAAGGCAGATGATGAAAAAATAACAGAAATGGGTTGCTTTTGTAAAGGGGATTTATTTGACATGAAAGCTTTACAGTTCTGAGGCTGTGAAAATGTCCAAATTAAGTCAACATCAGAGATGCTTTCTCACCAAAGAATAGCTGCTAGCAGATTCTGGAGCCCTGCCACTTGGTAAGGTAAATGGCAGATCTGTCTCTCTCTCTCTACATTCTTCTGGATCTCAACTGTGGATGATCAGGCATCTCTCCCTGGGCCTTGTCTACTTGAGCTTCTCAGGACTTCTTTGTCTTTCTGCTGTTGTAGGTGAACTTGGAGATGTCTCTCTCACATGGCAGGGTCAAAATGGCAGGGGTCCTATTTCTGTGTATTTATCTCTTTCTCTCTGTGTTCTCAGTTATACAAGACTCAGAAAGAGGGTGGAGACCCAGCTTACATCCTGATGTAGTCCAGTCAAAAGCCTAAAATCAATCAAATCAAGTGATCTAATCAATACTGAATTTGATGCTATCAAAGAGCTCCACACCCATGGGAATGGATCAGTTAAAAAACACGATCTTTTCTGGGATTCAAGAAATTAGAATAGTCACAATGGGTTACATTGAAGCAAAAGAGACTAAAGGCCTCTTCAAAGTGAAAGTATCTAAGATTTCTGGGGACAGCTTAGCTAAGGAGGAGAAAGAGCATCCTTGCTTTTATTTTTAAGAAAAATTGTTTTTAAAAAATGATACATTTTCATTTTTAATGAAAAATATAGTTAACTGTAAAAAAAGAGAGAGAGAGAAAAAACAGACACCAAATTCTATTTCCCAGAAAAAATATTTATGACTATTTTCTCACATGTGAAAAGAGAAGTATAAATGCGTATTAATATAAATATATAATTCTACGCACACATGGACAAACTATAAACCCTAAATTTAATTTTTTAATCATGTGATGGCTCTATTTAAATTTCGGAACTGTGAAAGTTACCTTTATAGAATGCCTTTGTGTTCAACTTTAGAGAGCCAGTCCTCTAATCATTATGATACAAAATTTGCGGTATTTTGACAGGCATATTTTACTGGAAATGGGGTGGTGGTTCTTTCCTTCTTTTGCTGCCAATGCAGTGTTTTTCTCTAATCTTTTTTGGTTTGATTGTCTTAAGAATAGATTAAAAATGCCCTTCCTCTGCCATTGCATTTTAGACTTAGTGCTGAAAGGAGCCTAACACATTCAAATCCTTTGTGGTAGATAATGAAGGAATTCAGAGAACAAATAGTAAAATAACTGAAGAGTAAATAGGACAATGGGGTGAGATGCTAGAATTAGGTTGCAGTGAACAGTTTATTGAGGTTGATGAAAAAGATTACGAATGTTCGCCTATTTATCTGCACGGAGCTTGGCATGAGCTTCATAAATAAACCAACATCTTAAGCTCTTTGCTGGGATAAATTTCTGAGACATGTTCCACATTCTGCCAGATTTCCTCAGTGGAATTGAGCCACCATTGCCCACATCAGTAAAGTGTTCCATAATAAGTCCTTCACTGGTTTCCTTGCCTTTTCTCTCTCATTTCCCCACTTCTCTCTCTAACAGGGAAAACAAGAATATAAAATACCCCCTCTTATGAATCATACTCCAAATAAAATTCCAATGGAATCAATGGTAAATGAAAAATCTGTAGCCATATGTCTTATGGCTGTTTTCCAAAGGGTTGCTGATGCAAAGTACCATAATTGTGTTGACTTTTATAAATGGGGTTTATTTGTGGTAAAGCTTACAATTCTGAGGCCATGAAATGTCCACATCAAGGCATCAGCAGAGATGTTTTCTCAGGGTCCTGCCATATGGCGAAGCAAGATGGCCTATGACCTCTTCTGAGGACTCTTCTTTCCCCTCCAGGGTCACTGTGTCTCTGAACCCAGCTCCCGGAGATCAGCTGAGGGCAACCAGGCATAGAGGTTGTCTCTTTCCAGCCTTCTCTGTCAGTCTTGGCTGCTATGCTTTCTTCCCGAGTTCAGTTGTGAGCCATCAGACATATGGCTAATCTTTCCCTGGCCCTCAGCTCTTTGAGCCTCTCAGGGCTTCTCTCTGTGAGCTCAACTATGAACGAACCTGGAATCCTTTGTCTTACATTGCAGAATCAAATATGGCAGCTTCCTTTTCCTCTGTGCGTTTCCCTCTCTGTGTTTTCATTTATATCAGACCCAGCAAGAGGGCAGAGCCTCAATCTGAGTCACACCTCACTGAGGTATTCCAAATAAAAGAATCTTACACCCACAGGAATGGATTAGTTCAAAAACATAATTTTTCCTTTTCTGGGATTCATAAAAGAATTTCAAACTATCATACCATAAGAGGACAAGAAAAAAATAAAAGTGAATATCTGATTTATGAAAGGAAAAGTATTTCTGAACAAAAAACAAATAAGTCACAAAGTAGGAGATTAATATATTTTACCGTAGAGATTTTTTAAAATATTAAAACTAAATATAAATAATAAACTGTGAAAAATTCCAATAGAGAGCTCTTACAAATCAATAAGATAAATGCTTCAATTCTAAGAGAGCAAAGGCTATAATAGGGATAGCAAAAGAGAACAATGCAAATGAATAACATATGAAGGAGGATTCTTTTTTTTCAATTATGTTTTTGCCCACAAAACTGGTAAGATTTTAAAATGAAAAGTTGTGATTATTCTCATCCACTTTGGAAAGAATTATCAATTGGTATGAATCTACATCCCTTATCCATACTTCCAAAATTCAAAATGGGCTAGAAACTGAAAGTTTTTCATAGTTCTTTTGGTGGCAAAGCCTGACTTGCACAGATATGAGACTACTTATAGTCTTTATTTATTCTACTACTGAGACTATTATTATATTTTCCTAAAGGAATATTAGTGTATTTGAATTGTGGGCATTTTCCCAGACCACAAGAAGGATGTTATCTAATATATGGTAAAGGCAACATATTATCTTTCTAAAATCCAAAAATTTTAAAATTCCAGAACACATTTGACTCTATTGATAAGGAATTATGGGCTTGGACATTAAATAGTCTTCAATTTTTGAGGAGAGGGCAATTTTTCAGCATCTTAGAAAATTTATACCTTTGATCTACTTGTAAGAACTTATTCTAAGTAAAAATAATCAGTAGCATGTATAAATATTTATAAATAAGGATAGTCATCACAGTGTTACATATAATAGTAAGAAACTTAAAAAATCTGTATGTTCATCAATAGGAAAGTACAAAATAAACAGTGTCAATATACACTTTCAAGGAAATTTGATGTCAAGTGTCAAAGTTCAAGTAAGAGCAACATACAAAATAATATATTTATTAAAATGTACTTTTAAAGAAAATATTACATATAGAAAGTGGAATTACAGGTTGCTTCAATTTCAAGAAGCTTAACTCTTTTGTTTTATGAAACTTATATAAACCATGTATTATTATAATTAACAGAAGAAAGTAAATGCTACTTAATTTTAAAGTTTGTGATACTTTCAATCATTTGAGCTCAAAAAAAGAGCTTTTGAAAATAGAGGCCTGTAACAGTTTGATATTATTGATGAATGTGAAAAAGAAATATTGGATTATGTTTGTAAACTGGTCTGTACCTGGACATGATTAAATTATGATTAGGGCTTTGATTAGACCATGTCAGTATGGTGTTGAGTAGGGTGGAGACTCATAGATAGAAAACATGGCAAAGGACAGAGTAGGAACTTTGATGCTAGAGTTTGGATGCTGGAGTCTTGAGCTGGAGCCCCTGGAAGTAAGCATACAGAGAAGCTTGGTTGTGAGGAAAGAGAAGCAAGCCCTGGGAAGAGAGGAACCATGAGCCTGGAGAGGAGCAAGCCCCAGGAAGAGAGGAACCCAGAAAGCCTGAACCCTCACAGACGTCAGCAGCAGCTTGTTCCAACATGTGGTGAAAGACTTTGGTGAGGGGAGTAACTTATGCTTTATGACCTGGTAGCTGTAAGCTTTTACCATAAATAAATATCCCTTATAAAAACCAGCCAATCTCTGATATTTTGCATTAGCATCTCTTTGGCTGACTAATACAAGGTCTAAGCTTAGAAGTTTGGGCTAATATTTGCAAAAGCCAGACTCCCAACCTTGATTAAATCACAGACCACATTTTAGTTTTAGTTTTTGTAATTAAAGAGAAAATTCATTTCATCCAACATATTTTGCCACTTTTTAACAAAGAGTGAACTACCTCTGGATAAAACTGACATCTTCATTGATTACTGCCCACCACATTCACCTCCCCACCCTCCCAGAGATAACTATATGCATCTATACAAACTTTCCTCCCTCACATACACATTATTAGAGAATGTGCAGGTCTACAGAAAAATCATGCATAAAATACAGAGTTCTCATAGCCTACTCTATTACCTCATATCCTACTTTATTAAATTAGTATGGTACATTTGTTACAATTCATGAAGGAGTATTTTTATAATTGTACTCTTAACTCTAGTTCATCGTTTACAATAGGTAGTTACTGTTTGTGTTGTATAATCCTGTTTTTAAAAATTTTTATTCTAGTAACATATATACAACCCTAAAATTTCCCCTTTATCAAATTCAAATATATAATTCAGTGTTGTTAATTATGGTCACAATTTTGTGCTACCATCACCACCATATATAGATTTTAACTTCTATATAATTTGTTTACAGTTTTATACAGTTTTGCCCCTTACTTTTTCAATGTTTTATTTTAAGTTCTATCCATATTGATATTATAAAATCTAAGTCATTCCATTGTATAAAATACCAAATTTGTTGTAATTTGCTCTTCAAAATAACTTAGAAGGTAGTCAAGGCAGGCATTTTAATTTATCCCACTTTCAGATGAGGGTATGTTAATTGAGTTACAAAGATATATGATAAAAGGCTTAACTGAAACTGTTCTAATCCTAGTTCAGTGTTCAGTTTTTTACTTCTCTGATAGAAAGCATTTTTTAGATAGAAAAGCCAGACTTACAGAAACTTGAAAATTCATCTTTGCTTTCCAATTTATATTGCCCTAGAGAACATCTGGAGACTTCTCTCTTTTTGAGGGAAAGAGAGAGTTGGAAACAATGACTTTAACTTTTACTAATATAACTCATATGTTTTGAACAATCATGACTCGTGACATAAACAAGCTAAAGCTGTATGTGTGTCTGCCACTGCCTTTTAAATTTTAATTAGTGGTGATAGCCTTCGCAGGCCCAGGATAAAATTCCCACAGGCCCCATGCTTTGAATTCTTAGGTTATAGTCTAATGGTTAAGTACAAACACAGTTGAATTTAGAAACCATAATGTCCGGATAATAGCCAAAATTCTGAACCTGACATACATTAGACTTCTCCCATGGTCATGTTTGAATCTACTTCAGGCTGGAGAGAAGGAAGTTTTTCATGCTGCCTCCCCACTTGCATTTTCACCTACTCTGAAGTTGTTTTCAGATTTCATTATCTGCCCAAATCAAAGCAGAAAAAGAAGGAAAGTTAAAGGAATAGGACATTTCTTATTCGGTGGGATGGTTTTCTGCTTGGTGTGCCTGATAGAGGAGTCAAGCTGCTGGGCGGGGCTGACAGATGATAAGAAACAAATCTTCCTCTTAGCCAAGCTTGTGGGCCCTGTGGAGCTTCCTTGCTGGGATCTCTTATAACTCTGACACTTCTATTCCAAATGTCTGTAACTCTTTCAGTACCTGGCTATCCAGGCTTGCACATCCCATCCGTTTCAGTGAGGTCTCCTTGCCCTCCAGGCCACCCTATTGGACAGGGCCAAGGAGACTCTTTGCTGGCTTTCTCATGTGACCCTTACGTGACCCTTGGAAAGGCTCAATCACCCCTCCCCTGGTGAGGGATGATGGATCCAATGCAGAAGCCTTCTTCAGGCTCTGCCAACAAAGCCTGGCCTGCTTTTACCCTTTAGATTTCCTAGTTTACAGCCCTATAACGCTTGCTCAGAGTGAGGCAGGCGGCACAGTTCTTTGTATCTCCCAATTCCTGGAAACACATTTCAAAGCTCTTTGAGGTATTGCCTTGAAACTCCTTTCCCTATGTTTGGAATAAGAAGTTAATGGTATTCCTCTCCCAAATGAGTTGGGTGAAGATTAATAGCATAACAACATTTCTGAAGAAAATTCCTAACCAATCCCCTGAGCACACCTTCTCTTCCAGTCTCTCTTTTTATTCTTGATATGAGTTAGAGACCAGGTACCATTTAATGTATACAATTGCATTGACAGGAGGGGTATGTTTTACACTTCTACAACTGTTACTTGTCTTTTTGGCCTCCCAGGCAAAATTTAAGCAAGAAAAATCCCATTCTAATTTCTTGTGTTACCCGACCAAGTGACATAGGACAAATTATTTAGCAATTTCACCACATTTTAAATGAGGATTAAATAAGGTAATGAGATAATAATATAACTTAACTAAGAGGGTTATTGTGATGATGAAATGAGTTAATACATGTAAAGGCTAGAACACATCTGGTTTGTCATAAGAACTTAGTATTAGCTAAGTTCTTTCTCTCAAAATTCAAATCAAATGACATTTTCCTAACAAGCTTTCCTTTATTTATCCTATCAGCATTAGACATGACTTCCTTGGTTCTCTCAAAGCACTAAAGATAACTTCATTGTGTATGTTAAAATTCATGTATCATGTTCCTACAAATAGCTGTTTACATGTCCGTCTCCCCTTTTAACCCTTCAAGACAGAGACTTTGACCTATTTATTTTTGTTTCCCAAGCATTTACCATGTTTGATGGATGAGAAAATGGACAAAACAGATAGGATAGCTAGACACCCATTTTAGTCCACAAAAGCAGAGAGATTAATTTACTTTGCAGTGTTAGTAGATGTTACTACTTTGCTGAAGTAGATGAATGAATGAATAAAGCCTGAATTTGCAAACAAATCTCTGAATGCTCTTAAGAGCATAGAAATATGCACAGTTTACACATGACTCTGGCAATATTTTCCTATTAAAGCCATAAGAATCTGTAACAAAAACAGCCTAAGAAAGCACTGGATTCCTTTAAATGTTTATTCAGAAAGGAAAGTAAAAATCTGTCTATGTGGATAATTTATTGAAAGAATATCATTCTGAATATGGTAACCAGAGGATCCCCATTGCTTTTGGAAATTCTAGCTGACTGTTATGCTGTAGTCCTCAAAGAAAGAAAATAGACATTCATAATTGATCAAATTAGCTAGATGGTGAAATTGTTAACTATTAACACTGAAACATAGAATAAAATGAGACATAATCTATAATTATAATTACCTTTAATTGTAATGAATATGAATAAAATACTGTAATAATAGTTAAATATAGTAGAAGTACATTAATTTTTCTTCTGATTCATAAAGAAGGTATAGAACTGAACTCATCCTTTAAAAAATAAGGTTTATTGGAACTGAAAGGCACTCAGACAGAAAGTAAATTGATTTCCTTGGCATTCAAAAATGACTCAGTTATTTTTCAATTTGATACCACAGTTCTAGAACTGCTAAAAAACATTAGTAATCATTAAAAGAAAACATTAGTGATTTTTTTTGCTTGTTAATTTACTTTTCCTTTTTAAGCCAAAATGTCTCATTTATTTTGTTCTATCAAATTTGAAGCATTTGGGAATTTTTTTGTCCACAAAATATAGACCTTACCCCTCACAATTCTCCACGAATTCCTCTCCAGACCACTCCTTTAAGAAAAATTGTATAAGCTATGCTGAAACTTTGGATATATCCTCTTTGGGAACCACAAAATTATCCTATCCTCTGTAGCCCTAGTAAGATAAGAAATGCTAAAAAGCTTTGCATGTGATATGGGGAATGAAGACTTGAGTTAGAGTCACTTTGCTTTCAACTTCCTACCTGACTTGGGCAAGTCAATCAACCTCAGCTTTAGTTCTAAAATAGGACATCTATTTAATTATTGACAAATTGGAGATGAGTACATTTATCTCCCAGGACTGTTTTAAAGCTCAATGCTGTCAATTTTTACTAAGTAAGTTAGAAATTTCAAGGTGCTCTATAAAGTCAGAAATTAGTTCAGATAAAGGAGCAGATGGGTAATACTCTACAACGGCTTGGTGTGGGGTTGGAGAGTCCACTCTCCTCTGTCCTTAGACTGGTAGGCACCAATATATTTCAGGCCTGCTCAAAGAAACTCATTCCTGGCTCATCAGGTACCCAGTGATCCTCTCAGCTGTCCTAAGGACACTTTGTGGAACTGTAGGAATTTTAGTTTCCTTGGCTTCACAAGCAAATACCATGCAATGTTTTGGCTTAAACAATGGGAATTTATTAGCTCCTGGTTTTATGGCTAAGAGAAAGTCCAAGTTCAGGCATCATCTTGATGCTTTCTTCCTAAAGACGGGAGTTCTGTGTCTAACTGCTACTGATCCTTGATTCTGGACTGTTCTGTCACAGGACACCCTCTCCTGGCCTCTCCTTTCTCTCCTGGGCTCTATTGATGTTTAACTTCTGATTGCTTCCTCTGACTTTCTCTCTTCTGTCTGAATTCCATCCTGCTTATAAAAGACTCCAGTAATAGGATTAAGACCCATCCTGATTAGGGTGGGCCACACCTTAACTGAAGTAACCTCATCAAAAGGTCCTACAATGGGTTCACACCTACAAGAATGAAATAAGTTTAAGAACATGGTTTTCTGGGGTTCATTCAACTCCAAACCACTATATAGTAGGCTTACTTCTTTGTTGTATGAAAACTTGAAGTGCAGGCAGGTTATTTAATTCAACCACAGTTTGATTGGATATTTTATGCTGAAGAACCTAAAGTATAAGCAATGATAATATTGCTCTTTATACAAAGGTAACTTTTCCTGAGTCTTCAGTGGATGGCCAAGGTGCTAAGTTTCTTCTGTGCAACACATCTCTGACTCTTGAATGGTCCTTCTCTAGGTCATCAGGCCCTGCCAGTTTAGAAACCACATACTGACTATGGACTACTCTAAGGGACCACTCTAAGGGATGAAGTGAGTCCCTTCATCCCCTTTCTTTTTCATGGTCCATATTCTTTAGGCTCCTTCTTTAAGAAATTCTCATTCAGTTTCTAGTCTGCTTGATAACCAATCAGAAAGGCTAAAAGCTCATTGAGATGGAGCTCCATGACTTATCAATATTAAATAAATTTTTAGCCTCTTTAAGTGTATATGCATCAAGTCCTTAGAAACAACTGTAGCTCCTCACTGTAAGGAAATGAAAAGAATGATTTATTTCCTTCTTAATACATCACCCTACATCAAGGGTTGACATCTAGGACTTCTTAGTAAAGTTGTTAGGCCTCAAAGCAGGGCCTTTATGGGTAGATGGCATGAAGAAAACTTCAACACGAGAGTTAGGCAAACTCACATTTATTACATCTGCAGAGGTAAGGAGCCAAGGCTAGTCTAAAGTGACTCAGAACCGACTCCCTGTGCTGCAGTTTCACTCTTGTTTAAATACCCAAGTTACTACTTAGCATTTGCTTTGATTATGCATTAGTTTTTATGCATATGGATGAACACACATAGCTAGTTAAATAATTGTGTGATTAGTATGTTCAGGAAATCACGCTTGCACATACATTGCATGATCAAGAAAGGGGTGGATAACTCCACCTCTGGGTGGGAATTTTATTATGTTAATTAAGCAAGTTGAAGTGAGGACAGCAAGGGGCTGCTTCTGCATAGATCCAGCCAACTGGTCGAAGCTGGTTTTCATACTCCATTGCTTCAACAGCATATTCTTGACCACCAAAAGTAGAATTTGGCCCAAAGAGAGGGTTTTCAGGCATTCTACATCCATCAAAATCACAAAAATGAATAAGCAAATAGAAGCCCAAAACATGAGCACAATATTCTCTGCCCTGTCAAGACAACACAGGCACTTTCACAGATTTCCAAGTAAGAATTACAAAGTGGCTTAGCCCAGCCACACAGAGAGAAGAGCTGCAATGCTAGGTACTGAGGAATTTCTCAGAGGCCATATTGCTGTCCCCATGACTCCTTTTCTGTGCATGCGTTCACTCCACTTCCCTCTTTGTTATCTAACTCTGCATTTCCATCTTGCACATAATCTAGTATGAAAATGATCCCCAGTTACACATCCTGATTTTTTAGATCCAACACTTATATTCATCATCATCTGGCAATCATTTCTGGATCTGAGATCTGAGAGAAAATCAGATTGCCCCAGATCAGTGATTCTGCCTACTGTTGACCACATGAGCAGACCACCAAAATAACCTATTCACCACTAAAATAACCAGTTGTAAAGCAAAACTGTTTATTGATTAACATAGTAAAAGACCAATATTTTGAGTCTTATTAGCATTTCAAAAGGGTGGGAAAGGAAAGATGAGATATATATGAGAATTTGGGGGATCTCATTTAAGATAAGAATTTCTGTGCTGGGGCCAGCTTGAGATTGAACAAATTTGTGACAAGATAGTATGGGGTTGGTGAACAGAGTGAACTGAGAGTTTCTAAGAGTCTTGAAGAGTAAACAATATTTATATGAATCTACTGGAATTTTGTATTGTCTAGAGAAGAGGTAAGGAGTGCTACTTGAATAGTCTCTTGTTCAGATAAATGGACTTGAGGGGAGTTTATGAGCAATCAATAAAGTCATTGGGAACTTCATCTTTCTAGGTTAGAATAGTAAAGTCATATTAATTTAGAATATGGTTGTAGATGGTTTTTTCTTTTCAATTCTCAAATGCTACCTCTCATTAGAATCACCTGGGAGGGAGGGAGAGAATTGAAAATGCTACACACCAGCATTTTACAATTTTATCCTAGGGGAAGGAGCTTGGGTAGTGGTACATTTTTCAAAAGCTTCCCAGGTGGCATGTTCAGCCAGGGTAGGAAACCAGTGGTCTAGATCCTTTTGATGCCAGGCCTCCTAAGTCATATGGATCTGACCAACCAATGGTTTTTCCCTGTTTGGGTCAGATAACCATTTGAAGTGGGGGCAGGGAGGGATGGTGGTGGAACAGATGGGCCATGAGAAATATGATTGCCCCTTCTGGGTACTGAGGGTGGAGCAGGTAACTAGAAACTTGTCTACAGGTAGTATTTATGCCTCTAGGGAATGCTGGTCTAGGATGAATCACACTATGTGCACTCCACCCACATTTTTTATCCAGGTGTTAAACGACCAACACCCCTGGGAGTCATGGGGGTATAAACTGCCAGTGCCTGGGCTTGATTGGAATCTGTGTAGGCTAGATTCGCCAGGTGCCATGGTTGCTGTTGATGACTAGAAGTGGGTGGAGACTGTAGAGGGGATCTTGTTGCTGGGCCATAGCCCAGAGGTTTCAAAGAACAGACACTAAAAAGATGTGAATCAGCAAATTGGTGTGGGAGGGCCAGATTATGGTCAGGAAAAGTCTGTGGGAAGTGTCAGGAAGCAGAGATGTAGGGAAGATGGCTAGAGGCTTGTTAGGACAAGAAGGGGGCTTTGCAAAATTTGTGCAAGTTTTCATGATATTCTAGGTGGTAAGGGTAAGTCAGGTAGGAACCTGAGATGGAGCACTAAGGAGAGTGTCTGACAGAATCTGGCCACCGTTTAGCAGAGAAGAAATAGTTTCAATCTGGGGATAGTTATTGGTGATACTTTGATCTCAGACTACTTAGAAAAGCTGAACTTTAAGGTGACCAACCATAGCCAGCTGGGGTGGAAGATTAGTAGCAGTTAATGCCAAGGGACAGCCTATCAGTGTTTCCCCATTGTCCCTGAGCTGAAAAAACAATAATAAAAAACTGTTGAGACCAAAAAAGAAGGGAATACCTCAAAGAGCTGTTCTCAGGGAGGGATCTGATGGTACAAAATCCATGGAGTTACTGCATATGGGCCAGGAGAATCAGAAGAGGGGAACAACAGAAACAAGACATCATCTAGCAACATTCTTTTGGACCAGTGTCCACCTTGCCTCACTGCCACAGAAATGTGCAGTTTCCTGGGGGAACCCCTAAAAGTGGCATTTTACTATACAGTCTTTTAATTATGGTCACCTTAGGACTTCAGCCTGATTCCATGTTAAAGGATGATATGGAAAGTCCACAAGCCATAACCTTTTTTTTTAATCCTTAGTAGAAATGAGGGTTCTGAGGAAAGATTTGAATGAAGTGGGGAATGGGAGGATTATGAGGGAAATAATGAGATATTCTAGGTATCTGAATTTGGTAAGGAAAGAGAACCTCTGGAAAGGAAATAAGTATTAAGAGGAGATAAGAGTCTCCAAACAAATAATGTATTTCAAGTTTGTTTGAGACCATTTCATTCATTCATTGTCAGTAATTATTCACTTAATTTTTGCACAATTGTTTATTGAGCCAGCACTATTTACTTGTTAGTTCTAAGCACTATGCTAGATATTTGTCCGTGATCCTTGCACCCAAGGATTTCAGAGGCCAGGTGAGAAGATAGAGCATGTGAAATGATAATTGGAAGATGGTTTCTAAAAATGCAAAAGCAAACATAGGATTGAAAAGTAAACAAAAACAAGCCCACAAAACACTTTCTTAAATAATCCTGGGTTATTTTCAGTCATGGGGAAATCAGAATAAGAATTTTAAAGACAGGGACTGAATGGAAATAAAAGCAAGAAACAAAGAGGGAATTTATAATTTTTTTATATGTATTTATTTACCAGAAATATTGAAAACAAATGTTTAGAGTATAGCTAGAGAAGCTAGAAAAATGATTAATAAAGTAATCCAAAGACTGTAAGAAGAAGACATAATAAAGTGAAAATCAGAGTGATAAAATAGAAAGCAAATGAAAAATAAAAATCAACAAAACCTGAAGTTGCATTATTCAAAATACTAATGTCATAGGCAAAATGCTAATAATTTAAAAAAAGAAGGAGGGTATAAACAAGCAGTATGCAGAACAAAAAAGGGAGTAACCACAGTTAGATAAGATATTTTTTAAAATATTAAGGCAACAAGCTTCACATTTATACATCATTATTTTGTTTATTTTTATTTTTTATTTGTGGAGGTGCCAGGACTAGGGATTGAACCCAGGACTTTGAATGTGAGAAGTCAGAGCTCAACCACTGAGCTATACCCACTCACCTTTGGCATTATTTTTTATGGAAAAATACAAATTTATCAATAACAAAGAAAATTTAAAGCCTGAGAAAAACAAAAACAATTAGAAAAATATTGAATCATTTATGAAAATATACACCTCTGCCCCCAAAGTTATTGGACCCACCCAAATTTACAGGGGAATATTACTTTTTTATAAGGAACACTTAATCCCTAACTTATGTAACTATTTCAATAAATAGGAAAAGATAAAACCTACCTAATTCATTTTGTGAGGTCAGTAGAAATTTTTTTCCAAACCAAAAAAGGACATATTTATTTTATAAACAAACTTTATTTATAAACAAAGATGCAAAAATGCTAAATTAAATACTAGCAAATTGAACTCAACAGTGTATTAAAAATCATAGAATTGTTCATTTTAATTAAAGCATAGAAAGCAATTAATAATTTAACATCCCTATATTTTAAAGCCCTTGGAAAACTAAAAATAGAAGGGAAATCTACAACAAATATAATACTTATGGAGAAGTTTTGGAAACATCCCAACTGAAGTCAGGAATAAGATATATATGCATATCATAGGTGTTACACGACGTAGTAGTGGAGGTTCTGGCCAGTGTAATAAAATAAGAGGAAGCTTTAAATATTAGTAAGGAAAGAAAAACTGTTATTTCCAAATATATTTGTCCACACAGAAATCTGAAAACTATTAGATCTAATAAAAGTTTTGGTAAATTTGTGGGTAAACCATCAACCTGCAACAATATATAAATTCAAAATGATTCTAACCAAAAGTTCCATGGGATTAGTTACAGAACTTGGCAAACTGATTTTAAAATTATGTGGAAGAGTAAGAAAATCTGAAATATTTAAGAAAATTGCTAACAAAATAGCATCTAGGGCATGGATGTGGCTCCAACAGTTGAGTGCCTGCATCCCACGCAGGAGGTCCTGGGTTCTGTTCCCAGTGCCTACTAAAGGAAAGAAACAATGAGGGAAGTGGACTTGGCCCAATGGTTAGAGCATCCGCCTACCACATGGTTAGGTCTCCAGTTCAAACCCCCGGCCTCCTTGACTCGTGTGGAACTGGCCCATGCGCGGTGCTGATGCTTGCAAGGAGTGCCCTGCCACGCAGGGGTGTCCCCCGCGTAGGGGAGCCCCACGCGCAAGGAGCGTGCCCTGTAAGGAGAGCTGCCCAGCATGAAAGAAAGTGCAGCCTGCCAAAGAATGGCACTGCACACATGAAGAACTGACACAACAAGATGACGCAACAAAAAGAAACACAGATTCCTGGTGCCTCTGATAAGGATAGAAGCGGTCATGGAAGAACAAACAGAGAATGGACACAGAGAGCAGACAACTGGGGTGGGGGGAAGGGGAGAGAAATAAATAAAATATAAATCTTTAAAAAAGAAAGAAAAGAAACAATGAGCAGAAAGAGAGCAAAACCAACAAGTAGATAGACAGTGAGCAATGAGAAAAAACATGAGTAGGGAGCAGATGTGGCCCAAGCAGTTGAGTGCCTGCCTCCCACATGGGAGGTTCTGGGTTTAGTTCCCAGTGCCTCCTAAGAAAAACAGACAGACAACAAGCAAAAACAATGAGCAGAGAACGAGGAAAAAAATAATAACATCTATAAAATTTGTAATAAGCTACAGGAATTAAATAGAGGTGGATTAACACAGGAATAGACAAATAAATTAATCGTTTAGTTTGCAAGTCCAGAAACAAACTTAAGTATATATGGAAACTATATATCTGCTAAAAGAGTCAAGAATAATATGGATTAATCAATAAAAGGTTTTACGGCAAGTGGTTTTCCATATTAAAAAATAAGATTCAAAGCTCACACTTTATAGAAAATAAGCTCCAGATTGGTTGAATGCTTAAATATGAAAAACTAAATCTAAATATTAAGGATAAGGAAGGACCATTTAAACAAGATTTTGAAGAATATAAATTTTAAAGGCAGGGAGTGGATGTAGCTCAAGTAGTCGAGTGCCTGCTCCCCACATGTGATGTCCCAGGTTAGATTCCCAGTATCTCCTAAAAGCAAATACAAACAACAAACAAAAAAACCAACTCAGGGAGCCAGTGTAGCCCAGTGATTGAGCACTGGCTTCCCACATATGAGGTCCCAGTTTCAATCCCCGACCCTAGTATCTTAAAAAAAGAAAAAAGTAAAAAATTATAAAGGCGAAAGTTGATAAATTTAACTACATCAACATTTAATAATTTCAAATAGCACAAGATTAGTGTAACAGACAAGTGCAGACTATATTATATAACCTATAGAGTAAATAATGGATAAGTACTCAGAATTTATGAAGACCTTTTACAAATCAAGATGAAAAAAGACGAATAACTAAATAGGAAAAATAAAGAAATGAGGCTTAGAAATTTATTGATTAGGAAATCAATCCACTCAATATAATGCAAATTATCCCAGCTATAACTTTTCATAGGCATAAGATTGACATATATATATGCATATGTATCCATTATATATATATATCAGACAAATGTTCATGTGGGAATATTATAGAAACATTACTATATCACTACTAGTTTAAAAAATCTCCTTGAAGAGCAATTTGGCCACATTTACTAAATCAAAAAGTGTCCCAAACATTCCACTTCTCAGTATAACTCCTAGAGAAATTCTTACACATGTAACCAAGAAAATATATACAGGGATGCTAAATGAAATATTAATTGTAAAGCAAAAATTTAGAAATAGTTCCATTGGTTGAAGAACAAATAAATTGATCACTATATGCTTATTGTGAGAGTACCATATGTCAATTAAAATAAATAAACTAAGAATCAATGTGTATAGATAATGATAAATGAAAAAGCAAGTTGCAAAAGGGTACATGAAATATGGTAGCACTTATATAATTAATATATAGAGAATGGCAATTAATATATTTCAGTTATTGTTACATACTTTTATCTATGTAGAAATGTTATAAAATATACCTTACAAATGTACCAAATCCTTGAGAAAAATTGACAACGTGGGGATTTGGGATGCTGTCTCAATATTATGTGCAATGTTTTATTTTTAAAAATCTGAAGTATATGTGTTTTATTTTTTATTTTTATTTTTTTTAAAGATTTATTTACTTATTTAATTCCCCCCCCCCCCCCCCCCCCGTTGTCTGTTCTCTGTGTCTATTTGCTGCGTCTTGTTTCTTTGTCTGCTTCTGTTGTTGTCAGCGGCACGGGAAGTGTGGGCGGCGCCATTCCTGGGCAGGCTGCACTTTCTTTCACGCTGGGCGGCTCTCCTTATGGGGCACACTCCTTGCCTGTGGGGCTCCCTTACACGGGGGACACCCCTGCATGGTGCAGCACTCCTTGCGCGCATCAGCACTGCGCATGGGCCAGCTCCACACGGGTCAAGGAGGCCGGGGTTTGAACCGCAGACTTCCCATGTGGTAGACGGACGCCCTAACCACTGGGCCAAGTGCATTTCCCAAGTATATGTGTTTTAAATATCATCATTTTTCAATTCAGTTTGGCAAAGTTCATATGTATTGTTTATATTTTCCCTCGGGTTTACTGATGTTAAAACAAAACAAACCAAAAGCAGATGTACTTTATATTTTTAATTTTTATTTTTTTTAAAGATTTATTTATTTATTTACTCCCCCCTCCCCCCTTGCAGCTTGTTCCATTCTTTGCTGTCTCTTCTCTGTGTCCATTCACTGTATATTTTTTCTGTATCTGCTTGTCTCCCTTTTTCGCATCATCTTGCTGCGCCAGCTCTCCACGGCACATGGGCCGTCAGCTCTCCGCAGCGCACGGGCCAGCTTGCCTTCACAAGGAGGCCCTGGGAAACAAACACAGGACCTCCCATAGGGTAGACAGGAGCCCACTGATTGAGCCACAGCTGCTTCCCAAGTGTACTTTCTAAAAAGTAGTCTAATCACATGGTACTCCACACAATATATGGTGAATTGTATTCATTTTATCAAAAATGATATAAGGCATTGAAGGTATCAAGGACAAGAAGATTTAGTTCATGCTCCCAAGGAGCGCACAATAGCTAAAGAATACCCTTACAGATACACATAATTATAAGGATAAGTATAAACTTTTATGGAAACATATGAAGGAGATAATTTTTTTAAGGAAGGGAAGTCAAAGAAAAATTACAGAGTATGGAACATTTAGATTGGCTACTAAGGAAAAGTAGTTTTCATAGCATACAAAAGGGAAAATGATCTTTAGGAAAGGAGAAACAGCATAAATTAAGGCATGGAGTTATAAAACAAGAAGATATTTTTAACAACACTTGGTTTTGTGTGAATGGATCATATGTATTGCAGAGATAAGTGGCAGAAAATAGACTAGAAATCAGGGCCGGTATATGGGACTTAATGCCCTATGAGGAGTTTGGAGTACAATGGTGTATTTCAGTCAAGTGATGCTCTTGGTGACATAGAGAACAGAGTGAACAAATATGAGTCTGGAGAAAGGATTACAGGAATCCAGGTAAGAGATGCCCATTGTGTATCATGAGGTGATGGGCAATAATTAGACAGGGTCACTTCCACGTCAACGACTACAGATGTAGCCTTGAAACTTTGGAGGTGAACAAAAGGGCAGAACAGAAAGTGATTGGTATGCTTGTGGCAACCCAGGAGAAAAGCCAATATTGAGGCTTAAAATAGCCAGAAAAAGTAGAGCACAAAATTGCTCTTACCAAGCAGAGAAAACTTTCCATTGACCATCCATTACTCATTATAAACAACAAATAAATAAATAATCATCGCTCTCTAGGCAAAGAGGGTTTTATTTATTTGAGAAGTAAAAACCAGCTTTTTTGAATGGTTCTACTATGAACAGGAGCCCTTTGTAACTGCACCCATAAGAGTCTGGTGAAACTGCCAAAGGGTGGGTCACCTTGGCTGGAGGAGTAATACAGACTGGCACCTCCACCGGAAAATTGAGGATTTGCAATAAACCACCAAAGACCCTGAAAGCACTTGTTTAAGAGACATTAGTAGATGTGAAATTATTCTGAGACAAAATTTTTCTTTGCCCTCACACCAACTCCACTCTTCACCCACTATAGAGAGAAAACTACACTAAAGTCCTTTGAGCTTGCCTTAGTTATGCCCTGATCATCCCATGAGTTATTTAGATAGTTGCTGCACTTCTCTGAGTTCCAGGTCCTCATCTGAAAGTAAATTTTATTCCTCCCAATTTTACCACATCTGGTCTGGGGGTGTGGAATTTGATAACATATTACTCAGTAGTTTGGCTCAATTTGCTGATTCAATGGCCTTTCAAATCCCTTCAACTAATTTAAGGGAAGGGAGTATAATTCTGGAGGTATCTCAAAAACATTTCTATATTCTTTCTAGCCTTTGAGGGGAGTGATGATCCAAATGTGCCCACCAGTCCTTAGAGGATTAGTCTCAGGGAAGAAGTTAAAGATCCAATCAACTGAAGATAGGTATAGCACAATTGATCCCAAAGGATCTGAGTACTTGGTATCTGGGAGACTCTCCCATCAGTATGTGGGTGACTCTCTAGGTCATTTTTTTTTTCAATATAATAAATGTTATTTTTAAAGAGGCTTTAGATTACAGAAAAGTTTCATTGAAAGTATAAGGGATTCCAATATACTTCACCCACCCCACCCATACCTTTTCCTATTAATAACATCTTATAATAGTGTGGTATTAATACAATTGTTATGATCGATGAATGAAAGTATTGAAGCATTGCTACTAACCAAGGTCTATAGTTTACATTGTGGTTCACGCTTAATTCCAATGCCCTAAAAATGCCCTGTGTTCCACCTATATTCCCTCACCCTCCCCTCAGAACCTCTGGTAACCACTATCTTTATAACAATGTTACATGTTCTTCCATTACTACAATATTAAAGGGTTTACTTTGTCCATGGTTGCAATCCCCCCTTAAGTTTGTTCATTCCTCAACCTTGAGGATTTGGGGATGGTGATGCCTGCTCTGCCTCAGTTTGAGAGGGGACTTATACCTTTTGGAATATATGGAAGAAACTGTTTTGCTTGCAGTTTTTTGCGATGCAGGTTGTCCATCATCATCATTTTGTTAGTTGTCCTAGGCAAGTTCAATGAACTAGAGAGTATGGGTTGGCTGCAACTCTTCCGAGATTCAGGGCTCAAGCAGCACATGAACAGTCCAAAGATTTAAGTCTCTGGGACATATATTTATAGGTATAGTGCTAAGTATAGGCTCAAATAAAAGGGTAGAAAAATCATGTGTCAGGAAATTGTAAATGAATCTACCTCTGTTACATTGGGGAAATAAGTTGTCATGTATTTCAAGGTAAGGCCCACCGACAGGGTGCTGATTTCAAGGGGTTGTGTGCCTTGCCTGTAGTGTCTGGACGGCTCTAGAACCCTCAAGAGCACACCTATTTGAGGTTTTGTTCACAGTGGCAGTTAGAGTTGCCTGAGATATGCATAAGTGTAACCTCTGGAATGACCTCCCAACTCATTTTGAAATCTTTGACTTGTAAAAACTCTTTTATATTTAATTTTTCCTTCTTTGGGGCAATGTCTTAATCCAAATGCATCACTGGTTGAAGCTTTGTATTTATCACTCAGTGCCAGGGAAGTTCATCCCCAGGAGTCATGTCCTATACTGGGGGAAAGGCAGTGCATTTATTTGCTGAGTTTGGCTTAGAGATAAGCCACATTTGTGTGAAAGGAAGTTTTCAGATGATAACTCTTAGGCAATAGCTATTATTAGGCTAATTTTAGAAGAATATCATTCATAAGTACAGGCATTAATATCGAAGGCTTGGCTGTCTTTTAGGCGTGGCCTATGCACTCAAGAGATTCTTGCCCTTCTATTTGAGAATGTAGCAGGAATCCCCAGGATGGGAGTTTAATATTTTGCTTTATTTTGTGAGTCTCCACCCACTGAGATAACATCCTATGACAAGATGTGTCCGAACCGGCGGGGGAGGATTCCAGGGGCCTGTGGGAAGAAGTTGGGGCAGGGGACGAGAAAGAATGGAGGCAAGACAGGATTCTGATCAAGCCTCGTTTATTGGGGGTAAAACATGGGAATATATACTGAGGGAAGGGAACGTGTCCACAGGTGATAGGCTAGTCTCACAGGTGACAGGCGTCCAACGAGGGGATTGGCCGAGTGTTCGCGCCAAACCTGCGGAGTTTCGCGCCTCACGCATGTGTATTGCTGTGGTCACCTGAGCTATAGCGGGAAGGGGAGAACAAAGAAGCAGGGAGGAAGAATAAGGAAATGACAGGGCAGATTTGTGAACTCCGCCATGTTGTGAGATCCGCTATGTTGTGGGAGGCTGTAAATAGGTCTCACAGCGGTGGCTCCCTACAAAGATGAACACATTCATATTCCATAGAAGCGTGACTCAGATTCACCCTTTCCCACATATCCCAAGGAAGAAGGAACAGGTGATTTCTGGGGAGGTGGAGGTCTGTGGTTGAAAATAGTTGTGTGTGTGAATGTTCATTTGGCAAATATGGCAGGGGAGATTCATTGGTGTAAGATGGCCATGGTGGGAGGATGTCTAGGTAATTTCAACACTACCTAGAGCAGAGACCCAGCTTCCTGGAGAACTCCTTCAGGGACAAGTAAGGTGCTTGGCTCCTACCTTGGACTGTTTTTAGAGTTCTTGTTTCAGTCTCTAACAACTGGTCCAATCAGAGTTTCCCTCTTTCATGCCAAGGTTGAAGGCCTTAACTATCTCACACCTAAAGTTTCATTAGTGAATTCAAAGAAAGGCTGTGCTTCTCTTTTAAAGAAAGAACTTTGAAGATGCATCAAAGGCCCTTTCAAAACCAGTATCCTCAGTCTTTTCAACAGCTTTCAGCTCTGTGTTTGGGAAATGAAGGTAGGCATGAGAAAAGCTTTGACAGGAGTCTTTACTCACTGTGAAACCTTGGGAAATTTATTTACCTTCTGGGATCTTCAACTCATTTATAATTAAAAGCAGAAACATAATACCCACTTATTAAAATTGCTATAATGGTCATTTGAAGGAAAGGTGTTTATAAAAGATCTTGGAGCAAAGGACCTGTTCAAGTTACTATACTATTCTTTATAATTAACAAAGAAAAATAAATTCTTTTTGTATTCTAGTAGCAACTTCCAATTTTAAAATTGTGTTTTTGCAAATCATGTTTTCAGCTTCAATTTTAAGACAAAGAATATCAATATTGTGAGAAGCTTACAAATGTGAGAATGTGGTAGAAATGAGAGGAGGTATGGTGATTTTACTTTACAGTTGTGTATATGGCCCTACCCAAGAAAGGTCTTAAATTTGCCCTCAGCTTCTGGAAGCTAGTCTATGTCATACTTGATAGTAAGTAATGTCTTTGTTTAGGGTGGGTGCTGGTCATACAGGATCTTAGGGTGGAGAAGGCCACATCTGATAGTGTTAAGGTGTGCTTTTTAGATGTCATCTCATGTTCTCTGCTCCTTAGAATGTAGTCTATACATGCTATTCTCAGCTCTTTCCTCTTGTTTTCATGTAAACACATTCTAATCAGGAACCCATTCCACCCTCCACTGAAACCACTTATCAAGATCACCAATGATACTCATAAACCAAGTCCAATCATCAGTTCTCATTCCTTGTATTATTCAAATTAGAAGCAGCACTACCAGAGTTGTTTGTTACCTTTTTTGAAATACTTTCTTCTTTTGGTTTTTAGTACCTTTAAGTTAGACAAAAAGTTCTCTAAAATTATTAAGGGAATTGTCCCACAGCAATTTCACAATAACTTGAAAGAGAGAGAGAGAAACCTTTCTCAAAAATGAAATATTGATGTGGCTTTTGGATAGGTGATGACCTCCACTTTGATGGGAAATGCACAAAGAGTTCTACTGAGAAAAATACTGCTAGCTT
Organism: Dasypus novemcinctus; assembly: GCF_030445035.2. Classification (NCBI taxonomy): domain Eukaryota; kingdom Metazoa; phylum Chordata; class Mammalia; order Cingulata; family Dasypodidae; genus Dasypus; species Dasypus novemcinctus. The sequence goes on from NC_080676.1 coordinate 65,390,080, forward strand.
TGGTTAAAGAAATTGAAAGGTCCCAAAGGAAAAAGTAATGCCTCTGGGCCCCAAAATTTCTATGGACAGGAAGTAGGCTGAGAAAAGTACTCAACTGCTAACACAGGGCATTTCTTGATATAAAGGAAAGACATCTTAAACAGCAGAGCTGAGACAGAGGGGAACATTGGACGGAGAGACCACCCCCACTTGGTTGGAAACACTGGATTAAGAAATCTTAATCAAAAAAGATTCCCCACCCCCAATGTAGGGAGCTCTGACATCAATGCTAGCTGGATTTCAGAATTGCTCCAGACTAATGACTACTAGGTGGCTCCCACATATCCCTCTACTCTTTGAGTGGACCGAGCTATAGCTGTTATCTTACTGTTGTGATTATATGTTGGGTCACTTGTCTGGTTTTTTTTCCTTCTAGTAAACTTCTGGGTCAATAGGAGTGACATCTGAGGAACTTCATTTAGATCCAGAATTAGTATAGATCACAATATTCAGAAATTTGAGACTGACGTGATTGGATATTTGTGGCTCTTTGTAGAGTTGACTGTAATTTGCCTGTGGAGGGACTTGAATAGTTGGGATCAGAGATTATTAATGTAATAGACTCCCAAGGATCATGCTTCCTGACATCTAAGCTCTTGTGTTGTCCATTCCCACTTAAATTTTGGACTCCATGTCACTTGCTTGGGCCAATAGGAAAATGGCAAATATGACAAAACAGAGTCTTGAAAAGGCTCATGCATTGGGGCTTAGCTTCTTGCAACCCTTCCTGATGCTGTGAAAAAGTGTGGGAAAAATGACCATGTGCAGAGAGAATCCCAGCCACTCCAGCTGTCCCAGCCAAGTCTATCCCCCAACCATCCTGTCAGCTGCATGCAGCTGCATAATTGAGCCACAGTGAGACTGATAGAAGCACCTGTCCAAGCCACAGAATCATGAGAAATAATGCTTGATTGTTGTTTAAGTTGCTAAGTTTTGGTGTAGTATCTTAGAAAATAATAGATAATCACTACAATATATTCTTGGTTTTTATAGAGTAAAGTAGAAATTATATCTTTATTAACTAGGACTAAATGTCCAATGTAGTCAAATACTTGACAGAAGATTCCTGGTATACGAAGATTCTTGACCCATCTATCAGGTGATAGAGAGTTGAAAGCAGTTGAGAAAAAAAAACAACAACACCATAACAATACTATGTAATACTATAATAATTGATTTCATTACAATTTAAAGTTTAGTTGGCTACCATTTTAACACATTCTTATCTGTTCATCTGAGGTAGCAAATGTGAATTTTTAGTTTCATGAATGCTATCGTGTGTGAGCATGTTGTTTTATTATATTTAGCCATGAGTAGCTTTCCACTCTTTCTGCATTAAGTACTAACAATTAGATCTTTTGGAAATTTGGCATCGCTTCCTGAACTAGAACTAAAGTCTTCTATTGAAACAACTAGTAATACAGCATATACTCTCCTCATTGATTCATAACAAAGCCAGCCTCATAATTCCATTTCTGATTTGGTCTGGAAAAACTCAAATTAGCTATTACATGACTAGCCCAGACAGCCTTTCACAATCAAAACTCGTTGGCAAAAAGTGTGAACTTTGACTAAAGCTGTATTATCCTGTGTTCTTGCAAACTGCCTAGTTTAGAAAGAAATGAGAGTTAGACAAATGCCAGTTTTCTAATGAACCTTCTTAGAATCATAGTGTAGTAGAGTATATTTGAACAAGGAAGACCTGTGTAGTCCTGTGTTTTGTAAACTATCAAAAGGGAAAGACCAATTTCTCCCCACAGCCTCAAATCTGTCAGTTAACAATATTTTTGGAAAATAAAATAAAAATTAATAACTATGAAAAAAGATATGCAAATTATAGGCCCTGTACTTTATTAGATCCAACAGAAATAAAATTATTATGTCATAATACTGTGAAATTTTTCTAAACATTTACTCTCAATTTCTGTACTCATCTCAGACAAGTAACAGAAGTTTTTGAAAAACCTGTCTGCAGATCATACTTGAGGAACACTAATATAATTCACCTCCCTCATATAAAATATGACATCCCTGAGACTCCTGGAGGAGAACTGGCTTACTCAATCTCACAAAGACATTTGGTAGCAGAGATAGAACCTGAACCTATGATCTTTGATGCTTAAACCAATGCTCCTTGAAATAAGGTCTATGGCCTCCAATAGTTTATAATGAGGATGTAAGGAGATTGTAGAAGAGTCAAATTCAGGCACCTGTATAAGTCATCACCAGAGTTCAAAGTGATTAAAAAATGTTTTAGTTCTGCATACATTCCAAAACACTGAGAAATAAGATTTCTTAACATTTCAATCAGGAAGTGTGTTTTGAGAGATGAAAAAGGCTTTGAAAAGCATTTTAATATAGCTTTTGTATTTTTACTTAGAAAATTGGTAATATAAGATTTTCTAAATAATGAAATTAAATATAAGCTTTCATTGCACTTTACTCAGGAACTCGAAACATAAGCAAGCCCTGGTGATTTGTGCATTATTTTTTCTTTTTTTCTAGATCTGGATATAGACAGTTATTAAAAAAAATGACACTTTGGCAGTTTGGCATTATTTATGAATTCCAAAAGAGAGATATAGATTACGTTTGAAACTGATCTGTTCCTCTGGGCATGATACCCTTTGACTGATTTAAATTCACAGGCTTTATGTTTTCTTGATTAAATAAAGATTAGGGCTTTGATTCAGCCATGTCATCAGGGTGTGCAGGATTGAGTCCCTGCCCTCTTGTTGGACTGATAAAAGAGACTCATACAGAAGTGGACAACCAGAAGCAGATACACAAGAAAAAAGGAAGGGAGCTCCATAGACACAAAAGAGGATCCTGTGGCCCGGGGAAGAGAGATGAGTCACATGCCTGATAGTTTACAGCTGACTTTGTGAAGAGACCAGAGCAGCTGACCCTGGAAAGAAATAAGCCCCGGGAAGAGAGATGAGCCCTATGCCAGCCTACAGCTGAGACTGGATGAAGCTGGGACCAGGAACCTTAAGAGGAAAAGGAAGGTTGAACCCTCACAAACATAGGCATTCATTTTTGGTCAGAGAGTACCTCTTATGGTAACTTGAGTTGGACTCTTTAGGGCCTTGCAATTGTAAGCTTCTACCCCAAATAAATATCCTTTATAAAAACCAACAGATTTTTGGTAGTTTGCATCAGCACCCCTTTGGCTGACTAATATTCACTTATTTACCTTCCTAATTAAAATGTCCCTGGGGAATAGAATACCTAACTGACCCTGATAAGTTTTTAAAAAAATGTGTCAATCGGTACCCATAGTAGAAGACTGAAAAACAAAACAAAACAACAAAACAACTCTACAGGTAAGTTTACCTGTTGGAAAAAAATGTATAAATTCTCAAATTGTATAGTTAAACTTCTAAGTTCTTAAATTATAGCTTAGTCTACATACTACTGACTGCTAAATGAAAGAAAAATGAGACATTGAGTATTATATGCTTACTATACTCATAAAATTGTATGCATTTTAGTATATGTTCATAAAATTAAATATGCTGTAAATATCCAATTGATTCCTAACTTATCAAAGGTGCTTCAGTTTCTGTAGACCGCTGTAACAAAGTTCCACAAACTTGGTGGCTTAAAACAACAAAAAATTTTTCTATCACAGTTCTGGAGGCCAGAAGACTGAAATCAAGGTCATGTTGGCAAGGTTATGTTCTCTCTGAAGGTTCTAGGGGAGGATCTTTCCTTGTCTCTTCCCGGTGTCTGATGATTGCTGGTAATCCTTGGCTTTCCTTGGCTTGTAGATGCATCACTCCAGTCACTGCCTCTGTCATTACATGGAGCTCTCCTTGTGTCGATGTTTCCCTTTCCTTGTAAGGATACTATTCATATTGGATTTAGGACACAGCCTAAAGCAATGATCTCACCCTAACATGATCACTTCTTTAAAGTTCTTAACTCCAAGTAAGGTTACATTCAGAAGTTCTGGATGGACAAAATATTTTTCCACTATTCAACCTAGTACAAATGGGATGATATATTAATATCCAAATATTAATTTATAATTAGGACTTTTCAAAATTATTATATAATTGCCAATAAAAATTCTATAAATAGTTTCAAAGTGCCTAAGCTATTAAATAGGCTTACTTTACATATAACATATCTAATTCATACTACTTTAATAAGAGAATGATAGAACCTTATCACCATGTTCAGCAGTGCTAATTTTAAAAATCTGCACAAAATTCCAGGGCAGTAAGAATAAACCTGACTCATTCTTAGTCATATCAGAAACTCCTCCAACCCAACAACCAATACCTTTCTGTTAAATAGAATGGATTCTCTCCCAGTTCCATTACAGTAATAATACTGACTACCTGGAGGATTGCAGAGGGCAAATGGATGGCCATCTAGTCAGATACTCTAGGTCTTAAACCACTTACCTCTAATTAGCGATAGTTATTTGACAATTATTTAAAGGCCTATTTGTTCCTAAAACCTGTGCTCCTGTCATTACAAATGTCATAGAAGGATATATTTTAAAAGGGGGGGGGTGATGCAAAATAATTTCAAATCAGCTGTCTTGTCTCAGTAATTTTGACCATGTAATAATCAATAAGAAGCTAAAATGAAAAATGACCCATTGGGAAAGTCAATGTGGTGGACGGTGAAAGACTGATGAAGAACTTAAAGTAATCTACAAATATGAAGTGAAAAACTTTCACAACTTTCAGTTGATTAATTTATTTGCTGATTTTTCTAGTGCTTCTTGTTATTGGCAACCCCTTATACAGTAAGGACCCTACAGAATCAAATAAAATTTTCAGCAGACAGATTTATCATGGAGCTAATGAATATAACGTTTCTACAGACCACTTCTAAAGCCTGGAGGGAGAACTTGCATTGAAGCTTACAGTCTTTTTTTGTCATATAAAGTTTGCAGACTTTTCTTTTCACTGCAATTTAGCGTTTGTTATGCTCCATTAGTGAAGAGTTGCTTTGGAGTGGCCACAGGAAAGTTGAGTTGGAGATACATTTCGTTTGGCTTCAGTGGAATGTATTTGTGGGACTTGCAAATACTTATGTTAAGAGTATTTATGTGCTACAAAAAAGTAGTAATGAACATACCTAGCAAATGACCTTGGTCTCTAATGCCATTCATTAGAATGGAATCAGGCAAGGTCCAGGTTTAGGAGAGTATAGACACAAGGAAAGTCCAGTAAACATCTTGTTAGTCTAGAAATGAAAGTGCTAAAAAAATGATAGAAGCATATCACAAGCACACAGGAACTTGATTGAAGGGGCATCCAATGGCCAAATATGGAACAATTTAATGACCAAAGTAAATAAATACAGTGATGAATTACAAACCATTGGGGAAAAAATAGGAGTTCATCAATCCAAATAATAATAAATAACTAAAGAAAAAGAAAAGACAAATGAGGTAAAATATTAGCAATAAGTGAATTTGGTTAAAGGGTATATAGATGTTCTTTTACTATCTTAATTTTTGAAAATTTTCTATAAAATTGGAGTTATTTCCAAATTAAAATCTTTTTTTTTTAAAAGTCAATAAATGCTAATCTTCCCAGTGCAGGAATGATTTTCAAGACTATTCCTCTTGCCACTATATCTACTCATGTAGCAATGAAAGACAAAGCTGCAGAGGATAGGTCAGGCTCTGATACTGTGTCACACCTAGAACAGGAAATACAGGGTAGTGGACAAAGAAAGCAAGGTTTGAAATTGATTGATCCAGAATATTGTCTGTTGGAAATTCTTCCAGATGTCAGATGTGAAAATTATAAACAGACATTTATGTTCTTACCAATACCTGATCAAAAGGAAATCATCTTAACAGAAATATATTGGGTATTGTGAGATATGCAATTATAAACACCATACTTTAAAAAATAATGGTTAAGAGCTGTGCAAAAGAAAATATCAGAATATTTGTGCTATTTGGCACAAATCTGTAGCAATACTACAATAGTGAGCACTTCTATGAGTGAATATTCCTAAAGTTTATATCCCAACATATGGGATCATGTTTTAGCATATGAACCTATTTTTAAAAATTATCATCATAGAAATGTATTTGAATTCAAAATAATGTCACTTTATTTAGAATACTGTAATAATCATCTAAAGTAAGTATCATCATTGGCTCTGGAACAGGTCTAAATATGTCATTCTTTTAGAGTCCAAAAATATGAAGCAAGAATATACAAGAAAATAAAAATATGAAAAACAAGTTTGTTGAGCAGTGGGAATTGCAACAACAGGGACAAACACTAAAATACTATAACCGAATCTAAACTATAAAGCATGTAGCAACCAGCTAGTTTGCTTTTTCTACATTCTGGAAATTAAATCAGCAATCTCAGTAGCATAAGACTATCACCACTTTGTCAATAGGACAAACTTGCTGAGGAATGCAGGGAGTAATTCACTAGACGTCCTTACTCTAATTTCTCTCCTTAGAGCAATTTCTTCCTTTCATTTAATATGAGGTTTATCCTGTTAAAAAAACATATAGGTTTATATATAAAGTGAAGTATATGATATCCTGATTGAAGTATTATTCAATACAATTTAGTTGAGTATACTTAAAATGGTCAATTAAGTGTCCACTGGAGGTACTGAAGTCAGGGAGAGGGAAGAAGAGGAGAAATATGGCGGCATTTTAAGGACTTGGAATTGTCCTGAGTGATATTGCAATGACAGATACAGGCCATTATAGATTCTTCCAAAACCTACAGAACTGAGTGGGAGAGAGCGTAAACTACAATGTAAACTATAATCCATGCTTAGTGGCAATGCTCCAAAATGTGTTCATTAATTTCAATGAATGTACCACATTAATGAAAGAAGTTGTTAATGTGGGGAAAAGTGGGAGGCATGGGGAGTAGGGCATATGGAAATCCCTTATATTTTTTATGTAACATTTAATGTAATCTAAGTATCTTTTAAAAATAAATAAAAAACATATTTTTTAAAAAAAGGTCAATCAGATGGTTATAGGCTTGCAGAGAAAAAAATTCAGTTAACCTATGTTAACTTTCAGATGAGCTCTCAGATGAAACAACATGTAAAATTGCTTCTGATACAGTGAAATTACCTGAAGAAAAAGTGTTCTGATGACAAATCTCCTACATGTTTCCATCAATAAGTCAGTGTGTATAGTATAGTAACTATTTGATTATACAAGTATGTAATTCAATATGGCATACTGGGCGATTTTCAGAAGTATTTGTATTGCTTTTGTGTATGACATTTCCAATATAAAGAAAAGAAACTTTTTGAAACTCAATAATGAAAAACAAACTTTGATTAATCATACTGGAGCAAAGATTGAATTAGCTTCTGGTTGTTTATAGAAAAAGATATTATGAAATTATTGTCTTATAATGAGAGATCAAATTTTATGTAGCCACATGTGTAAGAAAAATTGGATTTTATAGAGGTGTGTCACAGTTAAATTGCAAAAAAAAATTAAGTGATTTTTCTGGATTTTTGTGGCATTGTGGCATTTGTCAGCTAGTTAAAATTTGTAACTAGTAATGATTTATTTTCTTATTCTAATAATCATTCACTTCATACCTCACTTTATTTCATTTTATTTTCTTTAATTTGTATTTTTTTCTGAACTACTTTTATTTTAAAATATTACTGGAGGGAGCAAATGTAGCTCAAGCCGTGAAGCAGTTGCTTCCCACATGGGAAGGTCCTGGGTTCATTTCCAGATGGCTCCTTAAGACCAAAAAAAAACCCAAGCAAAACAAATGAAGGAACCAACTCATGGGACCCCATGTGGCTTGGTGATTGAGTGCCAGTTTTCCACATGAGAGGTCCTGGGTTCAATCCCCAGCCCTGATACCTCAAAAACAAAACAAAACAGAAAAACAAACTACTGGGGTAGAGAAAAATGCTTGAAAGAAATGCATGGATTAGTGAAGTGTGATCACTCCCTTGGTCAGAAATAGAACTTTGGCAGCCATGTCAGAAGTCCTTCACATGCCCTCTCCCAATCATATCCCCTCCTCCATAAAAGTAATTTCTGTCCTGATTTTAACCATAATTACTTCCTTGCTCTTGTTTATGGTTTTATAACAAAGTGTGCATCCCTAAAAACTGTAGTTTTTGCCCTTTTTAAAAGTTGAATATGCCCTTTAAGTCTTGTTAAGGTTATGGGTTCCCACTCCATCTTTGTTTTTTTACAATTTCTTCGTTCAATAAATGGCATTGTTGATCCTGTAGAATTTCCCACAGTATGAATTTTGCTGATTGCATCACTTTAGTGTATTTTGAAATGTTCTCCTGACATTACTGTTTCCCTATAAATTGTTAGACCCACAGGCTTGTTTAGATTTGGATGTTTTTGGCAAGACTTCTCAAGATTTTTTCCATCAGAATACAAATAATGTCTCATTATCTCACTTTTGTGATGTTAATAGCCATTACTGATCAATGCTTAGAACTATTCCTTAGAGGGAACAAAATTGTGATATTTTATCACATCTTCATGTATTAGGACAAATTCAACTTTGATTATGCAGTAGAGCTCTTTATTCTTTCCCTTTACTATCAAATTTCCAAATAATAAGTGGGTTCTTTAGCATTCTGCAAGGGTAATGAATTAGCTTTTATGATGACTATTAATGCATAGATTTAAACATTTTTGTTGTTTGCACTCCATATCTTTATTTATTCTTAGGATTTTCCCTTCTTTGCTAGCAGGAACCTTTCAGCTATGCCCCTGAGGCTTTTTCATAGCCTTCCTGCTATCTTATAAGGCAAGATATCTCAGGTTCATTGTGGATGTTTCTGCCCAAGTTCTGGAATCAGCCATTTATCAAAACAGCTCTGTTTCCACTTGGTAAAAAAGATATCAAAAGATCACAATCTGACTACTAGGGATACTCATTGAAATTGTTTTCTTCATCGTTTTTAGGTATTTTCAGAAAACGAAGATAGGAATATATATGCATAGGATATAGTAATTTGATATATCAAGTAAGGCTTCTGCTTCTAGCCAATGGCACTAAAGTCACTGGATACTCCCTCTATCCTCCTCCCGCCACATAAACAACTAAAAATTCAGATAAAATATGCGGAACAAATGGCTTTCAACACACTGGACATCAAACAATAAAGAATACTGTTCACCTAATGTGAGCAATGTCTAACATCTACAACTTTGGATTTATAACCCAGTGTTCTTTTCTGTCTGAGACACAAGAAGCTCTATAATACTGTAAAGCATATATATAACCAAGGATTGCACAGATGGAGAGGTGCAAGTGGTGGAAACCTGGCCAATTTCCCTTCGCGAGTTCTAGTTTCTAGTACTATTACTCCCTTCCTCCTTATTTTCTCCAGAACACACATTCTGAGGTCAAGACAATGCATGTATTGAGGAACTTTATTGGGAACATGACAGGAACATTGACAGCAGAGACATTTTACAACACTTGGCCAAGATAGCCTGGTGAATTTTCTATACAATACATTTTTTAACTGAAGGTGTGGTCTGAGGATTTAACTCTCTCCCAGCAGATACTGCTTGTTAAACTGCTTTATTTTCTCCATTTGAAGGGCTTGTGGAATTTACTTGCCACCAACTTGCAGTGGAATACATGCTAGGAAAAAACAAACCACTTTTAGTGGAATACAGACAAGAGAAAAACACATTTTATTGCCTAAATCAAGGATGCCATTGGCTGGGAGAAGATGACTTAAATGGTTGCTGTCTGCCAGGCCACAGCATGTGCTAAACAAACAGAAAACAATGAGATCATGGTAAAGTAGCTCATTACTTCGGACACAATATCAATTTTAACAGAAGCCTGACAACAGAGCTTGGTTTCATACTAAAAATCACTTGACTGGAAATCAAGACGTATGGGTTCTTCTAGTTCTAGTTTTACTAGTAACAACATGTATAATTTTAGTCAATTCCTCTTTTGGGGCCTCAGTTTTTCTGTTTATGAAAAAAATAATTGGATGACATTTACGGCCTTTTCCAGCTTAACAATACACATATATATCCAACTTATATATATATATGTCACCTAAATGTCAATAACTTTATTATGGATGGGAATACATTGATAAATACAACAGGCTTGATTCCTGTCCTTTATAAAATGAAGAAACACCCAACATATTGATTTATAAGGTCTTCATAATCCCTCAAATATTACACTAGAAGTAAGAAAGTCCCAAGAGTTCTGTTGCTCTGCCTAGTATTAAAATTGTGACATCTTCACTACCACATCCCACTTTATATTCTTATTACTCTTTCTGTAACAATAGTAATCACTTACTCATCAGTCTCCTTGTTTCCATTCTCAATCCATCACATAACTTGGCAAATTGCTATAAAAAATTACTACTAAAGCCCTAGAAAAATACTCTGTTAATAATGTTCCTCCTATCAAAATCCTTGTTTCCCTACAGCAAATAATACAAATGCCTTAATATGAGATTCCTCGTATATTTTAGTTTGCTAAGTTGCTCAAAGCAGATACCATAAAATGGGTTGGCTTTAACAATGGGAATTTGTTATCTTACAATCTTACAGTTTGAGTCTGAGAAAAACGTCCAAGTCAAGACATCCTCAAAGTGATGCTTTCTTCTTCAAGACTGGTTGCTTGCAATCCTTGGCTCCTCTGCCACATGGCTAGGCATATGGTGGTGTCAGCTAGTCTCTCCCTTTAGTTAAACCTTCACACAGAACACTGTTTTCTAGGAACTCAATTTCTGGGACTTTGAAATTTTCTAAACTATTAATTTCTGGTTTCCTTGTGCCTGGGAGTTCAGTTCTCAGCTTATACATTTCCTCTGGTATTTTACTATAAGTTGTAAGGAGAAACCAGATACAACTTTATACCTTTAGTTTTGAAATCTCCTTAGCTAAGTATCCAAGCTTATCATTTTCAAACTCTGCCTTCCATCTGATATCAGGCCTTAGTTTTACCAAATTCTCTGCCACTTTAAAACAGGGGTCACCATTCTTCCCACTTGCAATAACACATTCATCATTTCTGTCTAAAGCCTCAGAAGTACCTTTAGCATCCATATTTCTATCAGCAGTCTCTTCAAATCAATCTAGGTTTTTTATTAATCAAGCACCTCACAATTCTTCCAGGACCTACCCATTACTCAGTTATAAAACTATTTTAACATCTTTGGTATTTTCAAAAGCAGCACACCACTATTCTGGAACCAAAATCTGTTTTAGTTTGTTAAGCTGCAAAGAACAAATACCATAAAATGGGTTGACTTTTAACAGTGGGAATTTATTGGCTAACAACTTAAAGTTTGAAGCTGAGAGAAATGTCCATGTCAAAGCATCATCAGTGTGCTGCTCTCTTCCTGAAGCCTGGCTGCTGGTGATCCTTGGCTCCTCTGCCACATGGCAAGGAACATGGTGGCATCTGCTGGTCTCTCCCTTCTCTTCCAGGTTTCATTGCTTCCAGCATTTTGCTTGTGTGACTTTCTCTCTGTCTCTCTTTTTTTTCCTTCTGTATTCATCCCATGTATAAAGGACTCCAGAAAGAAGACTGAGACCCATGCTGGGCCACTCCTTAATTGAAGTAACCTATTAAAAAGGTCCTACTAACAATAGGTTTATACTCAGAGGGATGGATTAACTTTAATATGATTTTCTGGCACACATACAGTTCCAAACTACCACAATGCCCTTCATGATTTCATCTGAAATGCCCTTTCCTACTTTTGCCCATGCATTAGGCTGTGCTTGAGTGTAGCAGAGTTATTTATCTCAAAAACTGTAGTTTGTACCACAATTTCAATCATCAGTGTTAGTTTCTGCTAGTAGGCCAGGAGCCTTTGGAGAGCAGAGATATTTCCTCATTTATCTCTGAATCCCCCAGTGTGTAAGCCAGTACTTGGTGGCATAGTAGGCACTTGATAAATATCTGTGAAATTGATTGAATAACTTTTGGCAGGATCTTTTCATACTTGTAATGTCTTTCACACTGTAAGCTCTCAGTAAATAACTTGATTATTACCTTAAGCAGTGGTATTCCAGGTATAGTCTGTGAACTGGCAACATCACTTTACCTGAGAACTTGTTAAAATGTAGATTCTTGAGCCTTGACCCAAGTGTCCTCGAAGGTGGAGACTGGGGAATCTCCAGATGTTTCCAAAATTCTTATGTGAGCTAAAGAGAAGCACATCCTAAACCATTACTGGAACTAATTTACAGACTCGTGGGAGAGTCTGACTCATTTTTCATTTAAATAAAAATATGCTTATTTAACCAGTGCAAAAGTACTTTGACCAGGAGTTCCACTGGTTGATAAAATCTGAAGTCAAAGCCAGTATGAAGCCTGAGCATTGGCAAAATTGAGATGAATGCCAAGAACATTTTAAGCTACTTACTTATCACAGCCTCAGTGTGGTCTTTAGCACTACTCCTAGTGAAAAACAGCAAAAACAAATGCTTGGTAAGATTACATAATGTGATAATAATCACTTATTTTGGCATTGATGTGTGTTAGGTAGGGGGTAGGGAGTGTTAATATTTTAATCCTCTTAGAGAGACAACTTTATTTTTCAGGGTTCTCCATGATATCTATCCTTTGTCTACTGATTAAGTCATGCATTCATTCAATTAGTATTTACTGCAGCCTCTACGTGTAGACATTATGTTAAGTATTGTGGAGTTACACAAATAATGAAAAAGTCACTGTCTTTGCATTCAAATTACTGACAGTAAAATGGAGGAAACAGAAAATTAAATGGGCAATTTCAAAACATGCCAGTTGTGTTAAGTAGGACTAAATATCAGCTGTTAACCAGTGTACACTTGAGGCCTAATCCAGTGTAGAGGGCCCAAGGAGGCTCCCTGAAGGAAGAGGTATGTTGAGGCCAGAATTACAAGAAAGCGAGATCCAGGCTAAGCAGTCAGAAAGAAGGGATGGTGTGGAGAATAAGATAAAAGAACACTCTAGGCAGAGGACATTATGGTTTACATAGGTCAGAGAATAAGTGTGAACAGCAGCAAGGTTCATGCATGGGACTCTGAGCAGTTCAGTCTAGATGGATCACAGAGTACAAAATGGAGAGGAGAGATGACGGTGACAAGATGCAGGGTTGAATTACAAGGTCTTGTAAGTCATATTAAGGTGTTTCGATTTTGTTCTAGAGAATGAGTAGGAGAAATGGGGGTGGTGGCAGCCAACAAGAACTAAAGGGTTTAGAGCAGGGAAATGACCATACTCTTATTTCTGTTTTAGAAGAGCACTGTGACCAAACTGTGGCTAAGTGATTAGAATGTGGCAAGCCTGGAGGAAAAGAGGCCAAATAGAAGTAGGATGACCTGAACTAAGTCTCTATGGGAGCGAGGGAGAAAGAACAGATGGATTTGAAAGGTTAAATAATTAGAAGCTAAGGCTTGATGTTATATTGGATATGAGGGAAACAAAGACAGTAGTACCCAAGTTCAGTTTGGGGCCAAAGGGTGGAAATGGGGTTCACTGTGATAGAAAATACAAGAGTTTCAGTGGGAAGGGGAAGGGCGGAGACAGAGAGTGGCAGCAGTTGAGAGAGCTATGATTAAGTGACTTGCTTTAAACCCAAGACGGGAATTTTTTTTAAGCTGTAAGACTGTTGCTCCTCAAAAGCTGAGTGGTGTTTCACCACTATGCTTGCTCCGAGTGCTCCATTTTTATTTCTGCATAAATATACTACATTATGCAGCAAATGGATCATCTGGGCATTCTATATTGAAGGGGGAGGCTTAACAATAAAATGGTTTATTTTCCCATTATCCAGTTCAATGAGCCAAGGGAAAGATCTGAAGATGCAAGACTCTGTCCCTGAGTTGCTATATAACCTCGTATGAGAAGCCCAATCCCTCTGTATTTTGATTTTTTAATTTGTGAAGTAGAAGAAACATACTAATTCACTTTGCTTAGCTCCCTAAAAAATTTCCGGTTAAAATGAATATAAAACTCTCTACAATTTAAAAATGACCATAAATGCCTAACACTCTTGCAAAACTTAAAAAGGAAACAATTTCTAATTTGTGAAAATTTCACTACCCTGAAACTTTGTTGAACCCACAGGCCTTGAGTTTTAAATCATACCATCCTTCAGAGGACACAGGGAGAATAAACTGTTTCTGCTTATATATTGAGGCAAGTAAAATGTTACCCTTGAAAATCTTTGCTTTGGGACTAGAAATCCAGGACACTTTTCATGGGCACCACTGCTATATGTCTAAGTTTTTGACCACTACTTCTCTATGATTATTCTGTTTAGAAGTTCTATTAACTCTTTTTGATTTGAAGAAGAAATTTTGAAGGGAAAAGGTTCCTTGCTTAGTTCTAGAGTATTTGGACTTGAATCCCAACTTTACTAGGTGAGTGACTTTTGGGCAGCCTTCTTTCTCTTTTCGACTTCAATTAATTCATCTATTCTATAGAATGGGCTTACTTAGTGCTTACTGTATACAGGGTAGTTTGCTTGGTTTGGGGATGCAGAGGGAATGCACAGTATGGGTGTAGGGATATATGTTTAATCTGAAACCTTACAAAATGACATGGTTCATGCTGTTAATTGCTTCACACAACTACAAAAGGCAAAGAATTGAACAACTAACTCTGCCTGAACAAATCAAGAAAGGCTTCATAAAGGACGTGACATCTTGTAGGAATGGTTGAGTAAATGTGTGGTGGAAGGCTTTTGCAGGCATGCAGAATAGCATGGTCCTGCTTTTGGGTTATGAAATTTAATTATTAAGAGTCATTGCTAGCTATTATGTATGAATACTACTGAAAGGAAAGATGTGAGGCCCTGGTAATATTTTCCATCAGCAAGGCCCATACCATTACCATCTTTACCTCTATCCAAATATCCCCTTGCAGCACCTAGGTGTGCACACTACCTCTGGTCTGAAGTAAGAGCAAAGTATATAACCCTAAGAGACTGAGACCCAAAGGATCCAAGAGCGGAATGAATTGAAAGGTTGTTTATGAGCCAACGTCCTCAGTATGTAACAAGGTTCAAGGTCAAAAAATCCAAGTTCCCATGCCAAGTCCAAAGGACAGAAGGAAGGCCACAAGATGGAACTGAAAGGAAGAGTTAAGTGCTAAATGGAAAGTGGCATGATGCCAAGTCATGAAAGGAGGAAAGATCCTGGAAGATAGTACTGGAATATTTTATCTTTTATTGGTCATTTGAGCACATGGGCTGAGCTTTATATGGTCAGCATTTTGTGTTTTTTCATTTCCTAATTCTACTCATTGGTATTTCCTAATTCAGCTTCTTGTACTTACTAGATAGTCTGTCTTGATTTAAAGAAATTCTGACTTTTAAATCCACTTTGGGCTTTCTACCTATCTTTACCTTCATCCCACCTACCTCAGGATATTAATTCATTCCAAAGAGTATAATTCTGTCCCTTTTTTTATAAGATATTATTTTAGAGGTTGATACTAATTTTATTCAGATACCCTCTGATGAAAGAAATTAAAACACTTTTTTATAAGATTTTCAGTGAAGTTTGAAAAATATGATATTCAAGAGGCATGAAAACAGACATTTTCATGCTACTTGAAAGGAGGAAAGGAATGGCATAACCGTTTTTTCCTTTCCCTCTCCCTCCCCAGCCCTGATGGTTTTGCTGCCTGTGTCCAGTCACTGTGTGATCTTCTGTATCCATTTCTCTTTTTGTCTTCCTATCTTTTTCCTCTCAGGATTCACCAGGATTCAATCCTGGGGACCTCTGATATGGAGAGAGTTTCTCTGTCAATTGCACCACTTCAGTTCCTGGTCTCTGCTGTGCTTCACCTTGACTCTGTCCTTCATCTCTCTTTTGCTGTGTCATCATCTTGCTGGGTGACTCACTTGTGCAGGCACTGGCTTACCGCATGGGCACTTGCCTTGCTGCATGGGCACTCAGCTCACCATGTGGGCACTGGCTCGCCATGGGGGTGCTCAGCTCACTGTGCTGGCACTTGCATGGGCACTTGGCTCACCGCGCAGGCACTGGCTCACCGTATGGGCACCAGCACAGGTACTCGGCTCATTGCACAGGCACTGGCTTGTCGTGTAGGCACTGGCTCACCATGTGGGCACTCAACATGGGCATTTGGCTCACTACGGGGACACTCACACGGGCACTTGGCTTACTCTCTGGGCACTCAGCTCACCATGCAGGAACTCGTGTGGGCCCTTGGCTCACCACATGAGTACTCAGCTCACCACATGAGTACCCACAGGCACTTGGCTCACTGTGCAAGCACTTGGCTCACTGAGTGGGCACTTGGCTTACCACGTGGGCACCGGCTCACCACAAAGGCATGCTTTCTCTTCTTTTTCACCAGGAGACCCCAGGGATCAAACCCAGGTCCTCCCATATGGTAAGCAGAGGCCTTATCACTTGAGGCACATCCACTTTCCAAGCATCACCTTTTTGGAGAAAGATTTGTAAATATTTATAAATGAAAAATGTGAATGACCAATGAATTTCATTCACAATATTAAGCAAAAGGCATAGGACAAAAAAATTTTCCATTTCTCTATTTTCAAAGAAATATAAAATACAATAGTGAGAAAATGTTCCTATTCTGGTAGATTTTTTTAAAAATTTAAAGTAAGTTCTTAATATCCCATGTTGGCAAGGAAGTGAGGAAATAGACATTTTCTGGGACTGCTAATGAGGATTTAAAATAGTAACAGCTTTCTGGAGAGTAGTTTGAACTATGAATGCCAAACTTTTAAAAATGTCTACTATTCTTTGTCCCAGAAGTTCCACTTTCTGAAATTCAGTTTCTAGATGGGAATTATGGCCCCAGAAACTCATCTCACAGTGAAGGAAGTACAGCAAAAAGTATATGTCCGTGAAAAGGACATGTCTTTAGTAAGCTCATTTTAATTACTCTGAACTCCATCTCTTCTCTTCTCTGTTAAGGAAGAAAGTCCCACATTCTAAACCACATTTTGTGCAAGAATTATACATTGGGCATTAAACCTGTGCTTGCGTCATCCTGAACATTACTGTAATACTGTCAATTCATGATTCTCATTTTTTTTTAATCATTAAATTCTGTCTATTTGAGATTTTTATCTTACTTTTCAATTGGGTATTTGCTTTTCATTTCTTAGAAAGAAACTCTGAGTGTTTAAGATAGAATGTGAGAAACTGTGGGAGGGGTAGGGAGTGGGGCACATGGGAATCCCCTACATTTTTTATGTAACATTTATGTAATCTAAAGTATCTTTAAAGAAATAATTTTAAAATGTATTAAAACATTTTTAAAAACATTAAACTAAAAAAAAGAGAGAATTTGAGTAGCTTATAGCTAGAAAAGCAATGTACTCCAAGTTCACAAAAACATATTTACTATCATTAAAAAGTTAAAACAAAATCCATCACTTTCTATTTTAAACAACCTATTTTTATTGTGTCCCCTTGTCTGCAACTTATGTTCTGATTATTTTATTTTTTATAATAACTTAAAATATATGAAATTCATTTAAGATGTAATATTTCTTTCTTATAGTAACCTTAATGAATAAGGCTGTAAGCTTTATTCCTATTTTACAGATGATGAAACTAGGTCTCAGAGAAGCGAAATGACTTGCAGATTTCAGCTAATAATTCCTAAGACTGGGCATCAGAACCATGTCTTCTGCCTCCAGGTTCTTTATAAAACCCTGGATGCCTCCCTGGTCTCCTGGAGAAGACTTCTCAGAACTATACCTCCCTCATGAACTGTGCATTATTTTTCAAGTGGTCTTCTCATTAGGATCCTCTATCTGAGTCTAAGACCAGAGTACTGACATGCCACTAGGAATCCTCTTTCAGAGACTCTTGATTCACAACTGCCTTTTCAAGTTATCACTGAACATCACCTCAGGGTCCCATGCTAGAGTACTGCAGCTTCACCAAAGCCACATTCTTAGGTCCTCAAGGCATTCCTCTGATGGTTTAGACCAGTACCTCCTGCCACCTATAGGCTGAAGACCCACATTTCATAGGAAAATTCCAAGATATTTCTAATCATGACCTATTTTTTTTTCTCTTTCTGGGCTTCCTTCTAGAAATGTTATTGTATCTGCTAAACAGCTCTCTGGAACCTAATCTCAAACCAGGCATATTTGGAAATGTCATAAATGTTTAAACTACTTTTGAATCAGTTATGAAAGTGACAGTATATGATATGCTGCTGTTTATAAAGTCTTCATTTAAGAGTTTAATATCGAGGATATATAAAGAGATGTTACTACCCAAAAATAAAAAGACAAATGACCCAATTAAAAATTGGGCAAAAGACTTGATAGACATTTGTCCAAAGAAATACAAGTGGCAAAAAAACACATGAAGAAATGCTCAACATCACTAATGATTAGGGAAAAGCAAATCAAAACTACAATGAGATATCATTTCACACCTATCAGAATGATCACTATTAAAAAGACAGAGAGCGACAAGTGTTGGAGAGGATGTGGAGAGATAGGAACAATTACTCACTGAGGGTGGGAATGCAGAATGGTGCAGCCACTGTGGAGGACTGTTTGGCAGTCCCTAAAGAAGTTGAATATAGATTTGCCATGGAACCCTACAATACCACTACCGGGTATTTACCCAGCAGAACTGAGAGCAGTGACACCAACAGACATCTGCACACCAATGTCCACAGTGACATTATTCATGATTGCCAAAAGTTGGAAACAACCTAGGTGTCCATCAACAGATGGATGCATAAAGAAACTGTGGTCTATTCACACAATGGAATATTATGCAGCTGTAAGAAGAAATGAAGCATATGACAACATGGATGAACCTGGAGGACATTATGTTGAGCGAAGCAAGCCATTGACAAAAGGACAAATACTGTACGGTTGTGTTACTATGAACCAAATATATTGTGTAACATATTGTATAATTCAAAAACAATAGGGAAGCAGACTTGGCCCAGTGGTTAGGGCGTCCGTCTACCACATGGGAGGTCCACGGTTCAAACCCCAGGCCTCCTTGACCCATCTGGAGCTGGCTCATGCCGCAGTGCTGATGTGCACAAGGAGTGCCCTGCCACACAGGGGTGTCCCCAGCTTAGGGGAGCCCCATGTGCAAGGAGTGCGCCCCATAAGGAGAGCCACCCAGCGTGAAAGAAAGTGCACCTGCCCAGGAATGGCGCCGCACACACGGAGAGCTGACACAACAAGATGATGCAACAAAAAGAAACACAGATCCCGTGCTGCTGACAACAGTAGAAGTGAACAAAGAACATGCAGCAAACAGACCCAGAGAACAGATAAATGGGGCGGGGAGAGGGGAGAGAAATAAATAAATAAATAAAAATCTTTAAAAAAAAAAGTATAGGTATCCAGTACATTTAATTGAGAAGTATATGTTTTTTTATTCAACTGTGTTTCCTTTTAGTTTTAAATTGTTTATATTTTAAATTATTAAATGTATAAAATAAAGTTGAAAAGAAAAAGTCTTTGAAGATGCTGCCAGAAGCTGTAGCATTCCCCAGGAATGTCAGCTCTTGTCCTGGTACAAAGCAGTGAAGTGTGATCATCTACAAAGGGATGGGTTGCTTATTAAGTTCAGAACAACCTCTTCCCTTTGGTAGTAATGACATTCTACCATGCAGCCCAAGCTCCCTTTTTTAGCCCTATATTGCACCAAATCCCAAGGCTCTGGCTGATATGAATTATATTCTTTTTCTCAAACATATGTTTTGTGTTCATATTTCATGGCTGTGCTCATGCTGATCCTCTAACCTGGCATAATAATTCTCCATCTATTAATAGCAGCCTACATTTGCACAAGCATTTCCAATTATATTATTTCATGTGGTCTTTACAATAGCCCTTTCCCATTTTACATATGAAAGAGTCAAAGCTAGGAATGGAAATACTTTACTTAATGTCACACTGCTGGGAAGTTACAGATCTAGAATTTGAATCTAGCCTCAAAGTTCTAGCCATGCTATGCTATCTCTTCTGGTACAATTTAATTGAAATTCATAGAAAGGTACTTCCAATAAATACAGTCATATCTTTATGTGGCTTTAGGAAATTATATGTTAACAATTATTATTATTGAATATTATTGGATAGAACACTTTTAAAATAAAGATTTAGGCTTATTTCAGAGCAGCAGGAAATAGCGGCAACATTCATACCTACTGTTCCTTCAGACTAGCTATTCTCCCCCTTTCACTTTGTCCCTGACTCATTAAGATCTTAAATCTTAAATGTCTCTATCTGTGGGGATCCTTTTCTGACCCACCCCCTCCCTTTCCCAGACTGGGAATAGACTGGTCTCACCATGGGATCCTGTGGCACAATAATTTCTCTATCATAGTAAGTAACACCCTTTACTATTTTAATTTTCTACCTTTGCTATTCGATTGAAATATCCATGAGGGGAAGGACTGTATCTTTCTATTTTTTTTTAACAGCACACTTCATATATGACACATGATAGGCATTTATACTTGCTGAACGAATCAATTAATTAAAATAGTTATAGAAAGCCTTAAGACCCTGGAGTCTCTTAAGAATTTTCTGACGTTGGGCAGTGTTTTAATTTCCTAGGCTGCTCAAGCAAACACCGTGAAATGGTTTGACTTAAATAATGGGAATTTATTCACTCATAGTTTTGAAGCTGGGAAAATGTCCAAATCAAGGCATCATCAAGGTGATGCTTTCTCCCCAAAGTGTACAGCATTCTGGGGCTGGCTCGTGGTGATCCTTCGTTTCTCTGTTACGTGACAAGGCACATGGCAGCCTCTTTTCCTTCTCTTCCAGGTTCTGTTTCAGCTTCTTGCTTCCTGTGAATGTCTCTCAGTCTGTTGATTTCATTCCATATATAAAGGACTCCAGTAATAGGATTAGGACCCATCCTGATTAGGCTGAGCCACACGTACCTTAACTGAAGTACCCTCATTAAAAGGTCCTACTTACAATGGGTTCACAGCCACAGGAACAGATTAAATTTAAGAACATGAGTTTCTGGGGTACATACAGCTTCAAATCATCACAGGTGGTTACTCAACTTCTTTCAATCGGTAGTTTCTTGCCAGGAAAATGGTGATACCAGCTAGAATAATTATTTGCTATATAATTGATATGAAGAAGTGCCTAAAATATTGTAAACAAATAAAAACAAGTTCTTTCTGGCATCTAATAGGAACTAGTTCCATAAGGGTGTCTCTAGAGAATCCCTGTTTCTAGTTGTTTAGTAATTTCCTTTGATAACCAAATTCTTGTTCTGATCATATCAAGATCGCCCTTGGATACTTCAAAATCAATAAACCAAAGCTGAATTCTTCATTTTTCCTCCCAAAGGTCTCTTCCCTCTTTATTCCTGTGAAGAGCACCATCATCCACACAAAAGACTGTCAGAGCCAGAAACTTTGTCTCCTATTCTCAGGTCCTCATTGCTCTCCTTAGTCTACAGTAGTGGCTTCTATTGGGGGTAGTTTTGCCCTCCTGGGACATTTGGAAATGCCTACAGACATTTATGTTGTCACGACTGGGTAGGGGTAGAGAGTTGGTATTAAGTGGCTAGGGGCCGAGTATGCTGCTAAACATCGTATAATGCACAAGTCAGCCCACCATGACCAAGAATTACTCAGCTTAGTGACTGAGAAATTTTGATCTACATTGAGGGGTTAGAAAATTTTTAAATTCTGATCATCATTCTTTGAAACTGCTGGCAGTGTAATTTGCTGGTGGGAGAAAAGACTGACTTCCTCTCAAAACTGCTGAAATTGCCCCCCCCCCCCATTTTAATAGAACATATTAATAGCAAGTTTGTGGATGAGATCTGAGGTTGAGGTTTTTGGAAGAAGTTATGTAGATTCTCAGCTTTAGTCTAGAAGAGCAATCTGGGTGCATGAGACATTTTTAGGAGTTATGCAAAGTCAAAACCACTTTTACAATAATGTTAGGATGTTATTTGTCTTTCTCACTGTGATTCTCTCCAAAGTGAAGCTTTCCAAAGTCTTATGTGATGTTCAATATTGCAGGAGATTGAATTCAGCTTATACGAGAATCCAGCTTGCCTTCTATTATGCCATACATTAAAGAAGTTTGTAAAAACATAAAATAATGCCACCTTTATCACAATGTTCTGCTTTAGTTACATTTATTAAATATGATTATTTTCATTAAAATATATTATTTATGTCCCAATATAATGATTTATTATTATTTAAAATAATTAATGTTTATTAAAGCCCCTCAGTCTGAAATTCTAATATTGAAAATAACAATAGTTATAACTTGCTTATACAAAAGCTGTGTGGACTTCTCAATAATTTTGAAGAGCGTAAAGGAGTCATGGGACCAAGAGGGTTTGTGACTCTTTCGTGTAGAGCAGTGCATCTCAACATTTAAATGTTGAGACATATTGTACACATGTATTAAATGTATACATGTAAGTCTGGGGTGCAGCCTGAGATACTGCATTCCTCAACCTCCCAGCTGTGCTGCTGTTGCTGCTGCTGCTGGTCCATGGATCACACTTGCGGCAACAGGGGTCAGAGCACCAGTTTCACGTGGGGGATTTTTAGAAATATAACATCTCAGACACTGCCTGGACTGCTGAATCAGTTACTGCATTTTGACAAGATCCCCAGGTGATTCATATGCATCTTAAAATTTAAGACTCACTGCTCTAGAGTTATCAACTCTGAATAGCTTAAAAATATAACTCTCACTGAAATGTATACTTGAAAGTGGTTAAAATGGGAAACTTTATGTTGTATATATATATTGCCACAGTAAAAATTTTTTTAAATTATATAGCTCACCTGAATAGTTTTAAAAATGATAACTGGACTCTACCCCACACCAATTAAATAAAAATCTTACCGAATGGGGCTTACATATCCTTATGTTTTAAAAGACACACAGATGACCTGAATGTGCAGAACAGACAAGACTGAAGACCACAAATGGCAGACTTTGAGGTTTTAAATAAAAGCAAATTAATTATCCAGGGAATGGGATGAGAGTAAAGGGTTTCAAATGGCCACAAGAGACACAGTTTGGTTGTAAAGAGTTTCTGTATATGGAGCCAATAGTTAAACAAATAGTCAAACACTTGAATAAAACACCAAGGGGAATTATGGTACTATTGCTTTTAGAAGAAAGTATACAACCTCTTGTGTGCTTTTTTAAAAAGCAGTTTTATTGAGATGTACACACATGCCATACAATCTATCCAAAGTATACAATCAATGGTTTTTAATATAATCATAGTGTTGTACATTCATCACCACAGAAAAATTTTAGATCAATTTCATTACTCCAAAAAGAAAAATTTCACGCCCTTTAGCAATCGCCTCTCAATCCATCTATCCTTTCCCAGCTTTACATAACCACTAATCTAAATAAATTTTTATAAATTGATTTATATTTATTTTATATAAATGGAATCTTGCAGTATTTAGTACTTTGTGCCTGGTTTCTTTCTCTTAGCATGATTTTTTGCGTGTTATTAACATCTTGTATCACTAATATACATAGCATTTATTCAGTTGCAAAGAAAAAGTCTTATATGTGCAATGTTATGCATATTCATATTTCACGTGAGCTTTTACTGTGCTATACAGTCCATGCTACATTTTTTAGCTTTCCTTTTAGGAATATACATAATCTTAGATGTTCCCTTTTAACCACTGTCATACTCATATAATAACACTGCTAGTTACAAACATTATGTTGTGTTTTCACCTTTTCTATTCATTTGCAAAGTTTAACACACATCCTTTTTACCACTTCCGCAAAGATTAACCCTCAGGTTTCCATTCTCTAACCTTATTCTATTTTCTGGTGACCCACATTCCAGTTATTAATTCCATGAGCTTACACAATATATTTAGTTCATAATAGTCCAATCGTACAGTATTTGTCCTTACGTGTGTAGCTTGCTTAGCATACTGTCTTCCATATTCATCCATGTTGCCCATATGCTTCATGGCTTCATTTCTTCTTACACATGATATTCCATCATGTGTATACACCACAGTTTGTTTATCCATTCATTGGTTGATGGACACTTGGGTTGTTTCCATCTTTTAACAATAGCGAATAATGCCACTATGAATATCAGTGTGCAGATATCTGTTTGTGTTACTGCTCTCTGTTCTTCTGGGTAAATACTCAGTAGTGGTATTGCTGGGTTCATGGCAAATCTTTATACAGCTTGTTCAGAAACTGCCAAACAGTCCTCCAAGTGGCTGTACCATTCTATATTCCCACTAACAGTGAATACATTTTCCTATCTCTCCACATCCTCTCCAATACTTGTACTTTTCTAACTTTTTAATAGTGACCATTCTAATAGGTGCAAAATATCTCATTCTCATTTCCCTAATCTCTGGTGATGTTGATTTTTTCATGTGTGTGTTTTGTGTGTGTGTGTGTGTGTGTGTGTGTTTTTGCCATTTGTCTTTCTTTTTTGGACTCATGTCTATACAAGTCTTTTGCCCATTTTTTACCCCAGTCCTTGGTCTTTTTTCATCGAGTTGTAGCATCTCTTTATATATCATGGATATTTCAAAATATTTTCTCCCATTGAGAAAGCTGCCTTTTCACCTATTTGAAAGAGTCCTTTGAGGTCCAAGAGTATTTAATTTTGAGTAGGTCCTATTTATCTATTTTTTAGTTTGTTGCTCGAGCTTTGGATATAAGATCCAAGAAACCAACACCTACCACAAGGTCTTTAAGATGTTTCTTTACATTTTCTTCTAGTAGTTTTATGGTCCTGGCTTTTATATTTAGTTCTTTGATCCAGCTTAAGTTCTTTCTTACAGAGAGTGAGATAAGGATCCCCTGTCATTCTTTGGGTTATGGATAACCAATTCTCCTAGCACCATTTTGTTGAAGCAACTGTTTCATACCGTTAACATGGAATTGGTCCATTTATCAAAAACCAGTTGGCCGTGGAGGTAAGGGTTTGTTTCTGGACTCTCAGTTTTATTCCCCTGATTGTTGTGTCTGTCTTTTTGCCAAAACCATGCTCTTGTGACCACTGTACATTTCAAAGTCAGGCAGTGAAAATCCTCCCACATTGCTCTTCCTTTTTAGAATGCTTTTGGCGATTTGGGTACACTTTCCCTGCCAAATGAATTTGGTAAGTGACTTTTCTATTTCTATAAAATAGGCTGTTGGAATTTTTATTGGTATTGCATTGTCTATAAATCAGTTTGGGAAGGATTGACATCTTCATGATGTTTACTCTTCCAATCTATGAACATGGAATGTCTTTCCACTGTTTAGGTCTTTGGTTTCTTTTAGCATTGTTTTGTATTTTTCTGAACATAGGTCCTGTACTTTGGTTAAATTGATTCCTAGGTATTTGAGCTTTTTGTTGTTATTGTAAATGGATCTTTCCCCTGTTTTCCTCCATGGATTGTTCAATACTTGTATAGAGAAACTGCTGAGTTTTGATGTTGAACTTAAATATTGCCACTTATTTGAACTCATTTATTAGCTCAAGTAGCTTCATCACACATTTCAGAATTTTCTAAATCATGTCATCTGCAAATAGTGAAAGTTTTACTTCCCTTTTTCCTGTTTGGATGCCTTTTTTTTCCTTGCCTAATTGACCTAGCTAGAACTTCTAGCACAATGTTGAACAGCAGTGGTGACAGTGGGCTTCCTTGTCTTGTTCCCAATCTTAGAGGAAAACTTTCTCCATTGAGTGTGAGGTCGGCTATGGGTTTTTCATATATGCCCTTTATTGTACTAAAGGATTTCCCTTCTGGTCCTATCTTTTTGAAGTGTTTTTCTCAAGAAAGGATGCTGGATTTTGCTGAATGCTTTTCTGCTTGGATTGAAATCATTATGTATTTTTTTCCTTTCAATTTGTTCATGTGGTATATTACATTAATTGATATTCTTATGTTAACCCAACCTTGCATACCAGGAATAAATTCCACTTGATCAAGATGTATAAGTCTTTTGATAGTCTGCTGGATCTTATTTGCAAGTATTTGGTTGAGAATTTTTGCATCAATGTTCATTAGAGAGATGGGTCAGTAATTTTCTTTTCTTGTATCTTTATCTGGCTTTTGTATTAGAGTGATGTTGGCTTCATAAAATGTGTTGGGTAGTTTTCATTCCTCTTCAGTTTTTTGCAAGTCTTTAAACAGTATTAAATCTTCTCAAAATACTTTGTAGAATTCACTCATGAAACTCTCTGGCCCTGGACTTTTCTTTGTTGGGAGATTTTTTATGACTGATTCAATTACATTAAACGCGATTTGTTTGTTAAATTTTTGTATTTCTTGTAGAGTCAATGTAGATTGTGTATATTTCTAGGAATTTGTCCATATCATCTAGGTTGTCTAGTTTGTTTACACACAATTTCTCATAATATCTTCTTATGATTCTTTTTATTTCTGTAGGGTCAGGCATAACATTCCCCCTTTCATTTCTGATTTTATTTGTTTAAATCTTCTCTCTGTTTTCCTTTGTTAGTTTAGCTAAGGGTTTGTTAATTTTATTGACCTTCTAATAACAAGCTTTTGGTTTGTGTGATCTTCTCTATTGTTTTGTTCTCAAATTCATTTATTTCTGCTCTAATCTTTATTTTCCTTTCCTCCTGCTTGCTTTGGGAAGGGTTTGTTGTTCTTTTTCTAGTATCTCCAGTTGTTCAGTTAGATCTTTAATTTTAGCTCTTTCTTCTTTGTTAATATAGGAGTTTATGGTCATAAATTTCCCTCTCAATACTACCTTCACTGTATTCCATACATTTTGATAAGCTGTGGTCTCGTTTGCATTCATCTCAATATATTTACTAATTTCACCTACAATTTTGTCTATGACTCACTGATTGTTTTAGAGTGTGTTGTTTAGCCTCCACACATTTGAGAAATTTCTCCTTTCTCATCCATTATTGATTTCCAGTTTCATTCCATTATGATCTGAGAAGGTGCTTTATATAATTTCGATCTTTTTATATTTACTGAGACCTGCATTGTGACCTAAAACATGGTCTATCCTACAGAAAGATCCATAAACACTTGAGAAGGATGTATAAACTGCTCATTTGAATGCAATATTTTCTATATATCTGTTAGATCTAGCTCATTTATTATAATGCTCAAGCTCTCTGTTTCCTGGTGAATCTTCTGTCTAGTTGTTCTGTCTAATGATGTGAGTTACTTATTGCAGTGTCGAGTTATTATTGTAAAGATGTCTGTTTCTACCTTCAGTTTTGTCAGAGTTTGCTTTATGTATTTTGGGGCACCTTGGGTAGGAGCATGGATATTTATGACTGTTAATTTTCCTGGTGGATTGTCACTTTTATTAATATATAATGGCCTTCTGTATCTCATAAGTTTTTTACATTTAAGGTCTGTTTTGTCTGGTATTAGTATAGCTACCTCCCCTCTTTTTTGGTTACTGTTTGCAATGAGTATCTTTTTCCAACCTTCCATTTTTAGCCACTTTGTATCCCTGGGCCTAAGGTGAGTCTCTTGTAGGCATCATATGGATGGATGGCTTATGATTTTTTAGCTATTCTGTCAGTCTATATCTTTTGATTTGGGAGTTTAATTTTGGAGTAAATGCACTATTTACTTCTGCCATTTTATTCTTTGGTTTTCATATGTTATATCTTATTTTCATCTTTTTTTTTATTCTTTTGGTTATCCTTTCTGTTATTCTTGCCTCTACACTTTCCTTAAAGCCTCTCTCCTGTCTTTTGCTTTCAGGCTATAAGGCTCCTTTTAATACTTCCTATAAAGGCAAATCCTCTTTCACAAACTCTCTTACTTTCTGTTTATTTGTGAAAATCTAAAACCCACCTTCATATTTGAAGGACAATTTTGCCAGAAAAAGAATTATCAGCTGGCAATTTTTCTCTTTCAGTATTCTAGTTATATCATTCTACTGTCTTGTGGTTTCTGATGAGAAAACAGTTTTACTGGGCATCCCTTGTATGATGATTTGCTTCTCCCTTGGTGTTCTCAGAATTTTCCCTTTATCTTTGACATTCTAAGTAGTATGTGTCTTAGAGTAGGTCTATTCTGATTTATACTGATTGGAGTATGGTGTGCTTCTTGGACATGTAAGTTCATTTCCAAGGGCCTTGGGGAGGGAGTTGTAAAGGCTGGAAAAAGTCTCACTTGCTTACTTTAATTTCCTCAGTACACTTCACTGGTCAGCCAGCAGATGGTGCTCTTTGGCAGCCCTCTCAGTTCAAAGCCTAGTCAGAGCGTTTTTGCTGCAACATAGAGGAGATAAATATGACCAATGATCCTGCATAGAGCCAAAGAGCCTTGGAATTGAAACTTTTTCAGGGGTGTTATCCAATGTTTGCTGGTAGCCCCCTTTCTTTTCCCAGGTAGGAAATAGTTCCACTCCCTTTTGGGTCCTCAACAACCAGTCCTGGCCAGTAGGGAGGGTGATTGAGAGGGTTGGATATTTTTAGTCTCTTGTAGGCTCCCTGAGTAAACAATGGTGTGGCTCCACCTAGCCTGGAATTGCTCAAGAGACTCCACGAGCAAATTAGTGGGTCAAAATGTGAATAAGCCTTAGGCTGCATCTCTCTCTTTCCCCTTTCCTGGGTAGGTGGATTCCTGCAGCCGGCTTTGTCTGTAGCTACTGGCCTCAAGCCAGAGAATTCAAAATTTCTGCTCGTAGGGTGGGGAAAGGCGCTGGTGGCTGTAGCTTCAGCTTCTATTCACAATCTTTCCATTAAGATTCTTTTCCTGTATCTCTCTTTCTTCTGGTGGCCCTTCCCCTGGTATCCTAAACCCTGGAACATTTTTTCCCCCTGGCTATTTCTGCTTGTCTTCTAGCTATTTTTTTCTGGGAGAGGAGAGAGTCCCACGTCTTTCTAATCTACCATCTTCCTGGTCCTCTTACATGCTTTAATGCTGTTCTTCCTGACTCTAAACTTCTTTCTAAGTCTAGAATTCTTAACTTGCTATGAGTCACACTACAGAAAAAGAATTTTGGAGCTGGCAGGAATTTTATGGGTTTTCTAGTCCCACTACTTCATTTGTTGATGGGAAAATTGAGGCTCAGAGAGAGCAATTCACTCACATTAGGGGACAACAGACCTGAGTTCAGTTCACAGCTCTCATACCTTTTCTGGAGTCCACTCTTTTTTTTAAACTAACAAATCATACACTATTACCAACAGTCTAGAAGTACAATTATCAGAATGCCTCCGTTGAAATTTTGTTAACTGCTTGCTGAGTATTAAATATAAATCTATGATGACATATTCATTCATTCGTTCATTTATTCATTCAACAACTGTTTACTGAGCACCTACCAAGTTCCAGTAACTCAGGAGACATTGTTAAAGGAAGTTATTTTGTCATATTATAGTTATTTGTAGAATTATTTAATAGAGCATAAGTTTCCTGATTCCCACATCAGTCTTCGTTTAACTGAATGTCATACTGCCCTCTTTGGCAGTTAAAAATGACTGAAAAATTAAACTATTCACCCAGCTAGGAAAGTGGGTCCAGGATCTAGATTTTTGGGTCAATTATTCTGTCCCTTATGCAAACATATTGTGGTCTTAAGAGCAGAAATTGACACTGGAAATTATTAGTAACTGAAACTCCTCCCAGCTTTTCCTCCTTTCCCTGAAAATAGAAAGGAACAAGTGAGCAAGAGAAAGAGAGAGGAAAGAAAAGAAAATGCACACTGTTTGATTTACTTTATGTTGGAGGGGTCTGGAAAAATTTATAATGTGTTCTATGCTCAGAGACAAAATTTTCCAAGAGGACATTCATACTATTTTCTTCCAAAAGTCTGCATCCTGTTATACCCTGGAAGAAGTGATCTCATAGTATTTGTATCTGTCCCTCTTACAAAACCTCTTTTGTAGTATTAATGTTTGTGTAGATCTTAGGATATGTAATACATGAGGCTGTGACTTGGGCAGGTCATTCAAAGAACATGCCACTACTTTCATAATGACATCATCTCATTTTATAGTGGCAGAGGGAATGGGAAGGAGAGAACAGGCTAGGATAAAGTTCTATGCCAAGTTACTTGGAAAATATAGGCCTTAGCAATTGAGGGAAGCTAATAAAAGTGAAAGAATATTAAATAAGTGATACACGTAACTAGTCTCAGAGGAAATGACAGTAATCACAATAATCCCTTAGAGCATATTAAAGTTATACAGTGACTGCTTACACATCACCTCACTTGTACAGCGCTTTACAGTTTATTAAGCACTTTTCCCATTGTATTATCTTGGTTGTTCCTTCCAACATCCATGTAACTTGTATAGGGCCAAAATTATCCCAAATTTATAAGTGAGAAAGTAATAAATATAGCAATTAACATTTACAAAGAACTTGATAACACTTATATATACTAATTCATTTGATTTCCACAACTCTCAGAAGTAAATAAAATTACTATTCCTCTCATTTTCAAATAAATAAAGCACAACATGGAGAGACTAAATGACTCACCCCAGATTCCAAGGCAAATAAGTAACAGAGTGAAAAGTTAGATCCAGAAATATGACTCCTTATAAAGTGCTCCTCCACTATATAAAACTGCCTCTTTATATATCATGGGCTTTGGAGTCCCAGATGTGGGTACAATCCTGGCCCTTACATGTGTAGATTGTAGGTGAAGCCTAAGAAACTGCATAGCCTTGCTGAACCACAGCTTTCTTGTTGGTAAAATGGACAAAGTAATTTCTATTTTATGGGGTTACTTTGAGAAAAATTGAGCTAATGTTTGTAGAATGCTTAGCATAGTGCTTGACACACAGGTAAGGCCCGATGACTGCTAATGAAATAAATTTTATCTCTGTCCCCTATTTGTACACAAGCCCATCCTATCCCAGTTTCAGGTCCACCAGTGCTGCCCAAAAATTTTGGGAAATGTCATCTGTTTTTTCCAACTGGAGCTGTAGCCCCCTCTTGGACCAGGCGGGAAGATCTGCACTAATCCCTAGAACAGAAATCTGAGATTTGAAGTGCCAAGGCTTTCATCTCTCTTCTCTTCATGTCTCTGAGAACCATGCAATCCTTCTTGTTTCCAGCCTCTGTACCCAACTGTAGTTCTGAACAAACAGGATAAGTTAAGAACTATGCTCAGAAGGAAAACAAACTAAGGCTCTGTTCAAACATCTGGTTAAAATTCCAAAGCCATGTCCCCATACCAAGAGCTTTTGCTGGCCCAGATCTGGGGCATATCAGTTGATCTCAGCTATCCTGTCTGTGCATCTAAGAAGTCAGCCACCCAATAGGTAATGGCAGCCTTGAGAACAAAACCAGCCTGGGTAGTTAGGAGATGATGAAGGTGTAGAGAGATCAGCCCTGAGCACTAATATGTAAACACACTGTTATTGCTCATGGAAGTTAGAGTCCTCACAAGGCTCTTCCTGTCTTTCACAGACTGTACTATCTTGGGGAAGTGTAATCTTCCTGACCTGCCCATTGCCTGGACTTGTAGCATCTGACATTCCCTCACCTATACCCGAACTGTCTTGAATTCCCCAAATGCACTTGCTGCTCATGTTTCTGTGCTTGTGTACACGTTCTTTAACCAAGAATTACTATACCTCCCCACAACTATTTTGGAAGTCTTCCAAGTCTCCTTGATGATGTAGCTCAAGAAACTTTTCCTTTGAGAAATTTCTGTTTCCAAAGAGACCTCTGGAGTAAAATTGGTAATTTTCTCTCTTGTATCACCATCTCTACTACAGCCTTGAAATGCTAGATTTATATTTGTTGTTTATGCATCTATTTCCTTTACAATTTTCCAACCTTAGAATAATTTTTCTGTTTATTTATAAACAATGCCAGGAATGTCATAGGAATTTAATTAAAAAAAAATACAGTATGGAAGAATTAAGAAATGTTTGATTCTTAACATTTTGTGTGTGTGCTATGGACACTTGTGATTCCCTTGGAACCCCAGCACTACTGTGATATTCTGTCATCTTTCATAGTTGAAGGAAAGGCTAAATTTTGATTAGAGATCAGTATGAAAACTGACAATTTTTGTTCCATTCCAAGTTCATGGACACCTTGAATTTATCCCCACCTCCCTAAATAAGAAACCCTGGAAAGTATGGATTAACTATACGTCAAAAGACTGAGATTCAAATATTAACAGCAATCTGCACTAAATGAATATGAGCTTCCTGAGGTTCAGTTTGTAGTAATACCTACCTTAAAAGGTGTGAGGGGAAGATAGACAATATTTATAACGGTGTCTAGCACATGGCCACTGCTAAATATATAGTAAGTGTTACTAAGTATGTTGAGACTGACTGGTACCAAGATGACGCCAGAATACTTTGGATTCGAATCCCTGACCAGGGCCTCTTTAAATCTCAGTTTACTCATCTGGAATATGGGGATAATAATACCTACTCTGAAGCCTTTTCATAAAACTAATATAGCATAAGCCTGGAAAATAGGAAGCGTTCAATAAACATTAATTGATTGAACAGGTAATTGAATGAGTGACTGTCATTTCTAAACATAATTAATTCCACTTCTTGGCGTCTGACAAATTTCATTTACTGATGGAATTATAAATTGGCAAAAAGATGGTATTGATTTTATCTACACATTCAAAATTAATTAAAATTATGATTAACAAATTATTGGTCACTTTAAAACAAAGAAGTTAAAATTTCTTTTCCAGATGATGTCAACTCTTGAGAATTAACAATCTCCCTCTACTTTTTTTTGATACCTTTTTACCAAATGCCAAGATTTTTCTGAAATAATATAAAGAAGGAGCTGGCTAAATGAGCAAGTCTATTTTAATTGAAAAAGCAATGCAATTACAAGAAAATGAATGTTTAAATGAACAGAAAAAACTATTTCTTAGCTTTATTTTTATATATCAAAAACATATTTTTAAGCATATTCCCTATGATCGCATATTTTTTAAAATGGAAATAAACCACAAATAAGAAACATTCTTTAAAAAAACAGCTAATGAAATATCTAAATACTTAGCAAATGCAAGAACTAAGTATTTATTGAACACATGTGCCAGTGACATAGGGAGGAGTGAGTACAGTTAGACTTCCCTGTCTAAAACTGCCCAGTTTCTCATCCATACCACATACTAAGATTTTGATTAATCACTAACTATTGCATTTCCCCGTGGTTTCCCACCATGCCCAGAATCTGAAAGGCCCAGGGTAGACAGCACGAGTTGCACGTGTGTTGCATAACTCAGGCCACCCCTGAGTTCTTTCCAAGTCTCAAGGTGATGTTTAACATCAGAATAAAACATTAACAGATGATGTCTCATAACTTTGCCTGCTGTCTTACTGTCTTCTCTGCTGGGTCCCTCTTGGCCAATAAGCATCTGAATGTAAGCTTGGACAGCTGCGCGGTAAAGTTAAGGGAGGAAAGAGGAAACAGGAGAGATACATAAAGGAAGATATCCTGTATTGTGCTGGGAATGAAGACATCTGGCCTGCAGTTTCACTGCAGCCACTAAATTGCTCGGGGACTTTGGGCAAGTTACTCTCCCTCTCTGTGCCTCAGTTTCCCCATTTTTAGAAAGAAGGCATTAGATTAAATGGCCTATAACATTCCTGCTAGGGCGAATTTAGCAGTATTTGTGCTTAAACTGCACTGAGTGACAGTCTTTAGTTAAAATCTGTTCTATACATTTATAATCTTAGCAAAACAATGAAACCTTTATTAATAACACTAACCTTTATTAATAACACTAGCATTTGGATAGGTAAATTTTATTACACCATTAAGAAAAGGGAATAAGTTAATAATTGCTGCATGTTTACTAGCTTTCACACACTTTCATACAGCTAACTCAATTTAAATGACCACAGAACTTAAGGTGGGTACTATTCTCTTTATGGGTTAAATTATGTTTGAGATACATAAGTTCAGGCTAAGGTTATAAAGGTATTAATTAGCAAAGTTAAGATTTGATTTCAACCATTCATTTATTCTTTCATTCAGTATATATTGTTGAGCTCCATGCCAGACACTGAATTAGGAGTAAGAATTTAGCAAGGAACAAAGGATCTCCAAAGATCATATTTCTTTCTCTCTTGTACTGAAGATATGTATGCTCCTGCCAGACTATCCTGAGAATATCAAACAGCCAGATTATTAAAAATTTTCAAAATACATCAAATATTTGGGAAAAGAAAGACCAACCCTCTCAAGTGACTTTTAAGATGATTTTCTAACAATTAAGTTCTGACCTTTCCCATTTTGCATTTAAACAATGAACTTCCTAAGGAGAAAAACCTGATTTTATTAATTTGCCTCTACAAAAACTGCATGTGTATATTTCTCCCCTTTTAAAGGGAAAACACTAATATTTCATAGTTTCACTACAAAATTGTGGCGTATCAACAGCATTTTTGAAAAAAAAATTACCTCATATAAAAGGCAAACATACATTCCTAAGGAAAATGATTTTAAGAGAATAGTGTAATAACTAAAATGAGTGATTAAAGAATATATGACCAAAATTTTATCATAGGGACACCCTATTATTGAGTGATTTCCATGCATTGAACATTAAACTAGGTACTATGGAGGATAAAAATCTCAAAAGAATCCAGATGATAACAAAAGCTATTTAAAGACTAGGTAGTCTCTGTAGACCACTTCCAGGATTGTTGCTGCTGCTGCTACTACCACTACTACTACTACTAATGAATATGGATTGTGTTCTTCTTATTTGCCAGGCAGTGTTAAGTGTTTTGAAAGTAAGAAGCATTAATCTTCTCAATGACTCTGTGACAAATGCATTGTCTTAATTTACATTTTATAGATGAGGACAGCTGAGAATTAAAGATGCTAAGTAAGTTGTGCCAAGATGCAGAGAGAAGTGGTAGAGCTGATATTCAAAGCCAATGTTTTTAACATTTACTCTAAATACTCAGTTTAAGATTCAAAGCCTGAGTTATTAGAAGAAAGATGATATTGTTAATACAATAAAAAAAATCAAGAAATGAGCTGAATTGGGACAAAAAATATGTTCATTTTGAAGTGATAGTAAGGCATGCAAGTGGATGTCCAAAGGAGTTTCAACATGAAAAGGGTTTAGACTTATTCTTGAAAAACTGCAGGCAAGAACACAGCCTGCAACAGAGCTTAAAGAAAGGCATGCAAGAACCTGGAGGCCAAATGATGTAAGGAAGATGAGGGGGCTCAGGACACCAGAGCACCTGTGGAGAGGCTAGGACTTAAGACTTGGAAGCACAGAGCAGGAGTTCAACATTTGTGACAACACTCTGAGATGATAGGGTATGGGGTCACCTGGTGCATGTCAGAAAGTGAAGCCTTGGGATCCTCCGCAATTGGGTTAGATGGAATCTGAGAGATTCTAACAGGTTTTATTTTTTCCCAAAACTTTTTTGAGTATGAACATGGTAAGGAATAAATTTTACATCACAATCCAGTACACATATTCATATGGGTACAAAGGTTTAGCTAACACAAATGTCTCAGCAAAGGAATATTTGTCCTCACTATGGGCATTGTACTTTGGTGTTTTCTACTATTATATTTCATTTTTTAATTGCTGGATGCCATGCACTAAATTGCTTTTACAACCCAATCATTGGACAAAACTTGCAGTTTTAAAAATATTGGCCTAAAGGACATTGGGGGAAATAAATGATGGCAACCTAAAGGCCATAATGAGAGGGAAGGACTCAGGTACCCTATGAGCCATGTCTACCTGTTAATAATTTATGGAAATGTTTTTGGAATCAGGGATCATTGAGTTTAATAACCTATTTTTTATTTAAATTTTTGATCAAGATGATTGCCAGTATATGCAGACTGTTGCTGTGAATTATAAAATAATCTATTAGTCTCCATTGAAGTATGAGTAAGGGATTGTCTTTTGTAAAAATATTTACACATGTCCAGGGAAGATAAAAATATATTGCTTATTCTGCCATCTAGTGGGAAATTTTATACTACTATCAGCAGTAGTGACAAGTACTAGATTGGAAAAGACAAAAAGAAAATTTACTAAAAGACATATTTTGATTATGGCACATGTTATGTGTATATTGGACGTCAGTCAATAGAAATAGGAAAATCTAAATCTGAGGTAGGCCCTCCTCTTTTTTTTTTTTTAAATCAGGACAACCTACTTTTTTTTTTTTTTAAGATTTATTTATTTTTTTAATACCCCCCCGGCCCCGGTTGTCTGTTCTCTGTGTCTGTTTGCTGTGTCTTGTTTCTTTGTCCGCTTCTGTTGTCAGTGGCTCGGGAAGTGTGGGCAGCGCCATTCCTGGGCAGGCTGCACTTTCTTTCACGCTGGGCGTCTCTCCTTACGGGCACAAGGAGGGCGCACTCCTTGCACGTGGGGCTCCCCTACGCAGGGGGCACCCCTGTGTGGCAGGGCACTCTTTGCGCACATCAGCACTGCGCATGGGCCAGCTCCACACGGGTCAAGGAGGCCCGGGGTTTGAACCGCGGACCTCCCATGTGGTAGACGGACGCCCTAACCACCAGGTCAAGTCCGTTTCCCAGGCCCTCCTCTTAAAGTTGAAATAGGGCATCCTTTCAAAATAGTCTTCCTGATAAAATTCTAAGAAAAACCATATTCTAAGTAGAAATAAGCATATCTTGAAATGTGCAAGGTATATGTAAAGAAAATTATATAACCATACTAAGGAATATAGAGAGATGGAAAGATATGCCATTCTGCTGGATAGCAAGATTCAATATATAGTTCTATATTTATAATTTATAACATGTGTACTCTTCCCAATTAAACTGTAAATACAATAAAACTCCTAAAGATTTTTATTTTGTTTGTATGTAAATTTGAATATGATAATTTAGTTCTAGAACTCAAATGAAATGAGAAGAGAACATTGACAAAAAAATAGAAAAGGAAAAAAAGTAAAGAAATTATGCTAGGTATCAAAATATGCCATGAGAGTCATTAAAATATGTGAAATCATGCAGGATAGACAAGAAGTCTAATTGAACAGAATTAAGGGTCCAGACATTGACTCATGAAAAATATTGAAAT
Organism: Dasypus novemcinctus; assembly: GCF_030445035.2. Taxonomy (NCBI): domain Eukaryota; kingdom Metazoa; phylum Chordata; class Mammalia; order Cingulata; family Dasypodidae; genus Dasypus; species Dasypus novemcinctus. Next base: position 65,427,100 of record NC_080676.1, read on the forward strand.
TCAGCTTTATTAAAGTGACATTTCAAATCAGTGGGAAAAAAAAGAGTAAGTATTTAACAAATAAATTGTGAAAATTTGTTATACATTTGGAAAAAAATAAAGTTGTTTTCAGCTTCATACCATATAATTCCTAAAATGCCCCCCTATCACACCTCTTTTTCCCTCTCCCTGCCCTCAGCAACTCCCGTGGCCACTGTCTCCACATCAATGATACAGTTTTTTCCATTGCTAGAGTCACAATAATTCTATCGTAGAATACTAGTAAGTCTACTCTAATCCATATTTTATTCCTCCATCCTGAGGACCCTGGGATGGTGATGTCCACTCCACCTCTAAATTGAGAGAGCTTAGATCACACATGTCTGATGGATGGGATTCTCCTGCTTGCAGTTGTAGACTCATTTCCCTGGTGTGGAGGCTGATCATCCTCACCTCCCTGTTAGCTAATCTGGGTAAGTCCAATGAACTGGAGAGTAAGTGTTGCAACTCTGCTGAGGCTCAGGGCCCAGCTGGTACATGGGCAGTCCAAGAGATTCAAGTCTCCAAGTCTCCTGAGCAAACACCAACCCCAGTGCCAACCACAGGTTCAATAAAAGTGACAGAAGAGGCATGTGTAGAGAGGTCATATCTGAATCCAACTCCATCACACTCGTGATGAGGAGGGATGGAGGGGTGTTTGTGGGCACGTAGTGATTCATATTTTGCTCAATTAACTTTGAAGTACTTTACCATTTCTCATATATTAGTGAAGAAAAATGGATTAAATTTAATTAAAAATTAAGGAAAACACTAACAGATTCTGATATTATAGTGCTGATATAACCTTTTAATTTTTTTCTTAAAATGATTTATAAATACTCTAGAATATTACCAATAGTTGGACAAAAATAAAGGTCAGTCATAAAAAGCTCTAACTTTTCTGCTTTCTTTCTCACAGTGATATTTTCCTATAACATACTGTTCATTACAGTGGCTTTTGGCCTTCATCATGTCATGTCTTCTGATACATCAATTAATGCTTATGTCTGTCTCCCCCACTAGATGGTATGTTTCTTAAGTGGCTATATCATTTCAATTTTGCAGTCCCCATATTTCACACAATGTATGGGACATAGCATTCTCTCAGTGACTTCTTGAATGAATGAATCAATGAATGGAAGTGAATGGTCTGTTCCCTTATTCTCTTGTTTCACTCATTAATTTAAAAACAAATAAATTTGTTTTACCTTCCATGCCTAACAAATCTTTTCTATACTTATTTTAGACAGTGAGTTCCAGACATTTAACACATTTTCAGACATTACCTCATTTTTTTCTTCTCTATTTTGTGGTAAAGAACCATCGAAAATAGACCCAGCTTACATAAGAGAAGTGGAAACCCACAGACAGAAAACACCTTCCCACATGCATATCTGCAGATACTGTGATCTAACAGCGTTAAGACACATGGGTAACTTTAGCGTATAAACAACAACCCTTCCAATAACATACTAAACTGTTTCAACTTAAAAAGTGTTTAGAAAAGAAAGACTGGAGATATGCCAGTCATTCTTTATTAACTTGAAAGTAATATATTAAACTATACTTGGCTATTTTAGGTCTCTTAGAGTTCATTTAAACAAGCTCTTGGTTAGTTCCAGAATCAGGCATCTTTTGAGAAATATTTAGCAAAAGGAAAAGGAGAATGGTTACTTTTATGACATGGGCTTGTGTTTTTGTGTGTATATTTATCTAGTAAGAACAAAATAGAAAAAAATTTTTTTTGAGTTCTGCCATGCTTTTGGTATTGAATATTATTAGTAGTGGCAGTAAAATCAGCATCAATGAAGCAAGATAATAAAACCAAACAGGAAAATGATATAAGATTGCAACACATTCCCCCACCCATGCTTCCCTCAGAGATAGAGCTATTTTGCTGAAAAAAAAAGTAATGAAGCCATCTCTCTCTTTAAAGAAGTTATTACAAAGCTTTATGAGGGGGCCAGGGTCAGGTCAAAATCCCAAGTCCCTAATTAGTGCTATTAATTTTCACAGTTATTTCTGACCTATACACAGAAATATAATATTTTCACAGAGAGACATGAACTGTATCCACAGTAAAGTATAGTGACCCTTAGACCAATGGTTGCAAACTATTCTAGGACCATTATTTAAATTTTCTTTAAAATAATTGAATATGATAATTAACTCCAAATTTTTCCAGCATTATAATTTCCGATACAAAGACAAATGACCTAGCAAAAGTCAGAAAACATTAGAAAAAAATTGATAAATTATATCTTAATACCAGAAATTTAACTAAATATTTTGGATATCAACAAGACCTTCAGATTAATTTAGGAAGAAATATTCTTCCAATAATCAGTTGGAAAGAAAATAGATCTTTGGAAAGCCATTCATTTTATATAAATTCTATTACCAGACCTATGTAGACCTCACTTTGGAAAAGAATGATGAAGTAGAAAACAAAACAAATCAAAGAAAAGCAAAATAAAAATAAAAATTATGAATCACCCCATAGTCACTATAAAAATATTCAACATAAAGTAGACAAACAGCTACTTAGGTGCTCAGACCTCTCTTTTGTGATCATTAATATAGTATATCATATTAATAAAACAGAAGATAAAATAATCACCTCAATTGTTGCTGAAAAAACAAATGATAAGTATAATTCTTATTTCTGGTAAAATCTTTTAGAAAGCTAGAAGTATATGGATATTACTTTTGGTTCAAAATGACAGATGAGGAATATGAAAAATATTCCCTCAACACACTGAACCCATGAAAATAATGTAATTTTTAATCAGTCTTTTAATGAACAACTTCTTAGCCACACTCAAAACAAATTAAAGAGCTCATCATGAACCAGAATTGGAGAGGCATTCCTAAAAGAGGAAAGCAAACTGAACACCACAGCAGGGGCTGCTCCTTTTTATCATGAAATTGGAACTTTAGACAGTTTTTGCTTGGAAGAAAACTTTAAGGATTCCTTGCCCAGTAGACAAAACTAAAGTTAAGTCACCTTAACTTCTAAGGAGAAATTTTATAGAGAAAATAAAAAACTATAAAAGAATGAAAAACGAATAATATCAGCAAAATTGAATGCAAAAAAGTAGCACTAACATAATACTACTGAGATAAAACAACTTTAAATATAGAATTCTATATCCAACTAACCTATTATTTAAGAGTGACAGCAAAAAGATTTATAAAGTTCATGATCCATTGAAAGGGCATGTAATGGATAAAGCAAATTAACTTCATAAATATTAAGGTGAAAGAAGGAATAGCAAGCAAAGAAATCAGTAAATGAGATCAGGAAATCTAAGTATTGTTAGTTTAAAAACCAGCTTTTCTTTATGTTTTTAATTTTTTTAAGAAGTTTTAGATTACAGAAAATTTACATCAAAAATATAAGGGATTCCTTTATACCTCACCCCATCCCCCTCTCACATTTTTCCCTATTAATAACATCTTTCATCAGTGTAGTACATTTGTTACAATAGATGAACATACATTGAAGCAATGCTACTAACCATGGTCTATAGTTTACATTATGGTTTACACTTTGCACCATACAATTTTAAATGTTTTGTGAAAACGTATAATGGCCTGTTTGTGTCATTGCAATATAATGCAGAACAATTTCAATGTCTCAAAAATGCCCCATGTTAAACCAATCCTTCCCTCTGTTTGTCCTCAGAACCTCTGGTGACCACTATCTTCATATCAATGATACAAGTTCTTCCATTACTAGAATAATAATAAGTCTACTTTGGTTCATGGTTGCATTCCTCCCTTATGTTTGTTCATTCCTCAATCTTGAGGATTTGGGGATGGTCATACCCTCTCTGCTTCCAACTGAGAGGGGGCTTAGATCCCATGGGGAAGATTGATGGAACTGTCTTGCCTGGGGTTATAGATTATTTCTGCTTTGGGGGATGGGCATTGTCCATCACCATCATTTTGTTAATTGTCCTGGGTGAGTCTGATGAACTGGAGAGTAGGTGTTGGCTGCAATTCTGCTGAGATTCAGGGCTCAACCAGCCTAAGAACAGACTGAAGATTTAAGTCTCTGGGACACATACTTAATGGGTGTAGTGCAAATTATAGGTTTTGCGGTCACCCCTCAGGCTGAAGTGTGGTTTGCTGGCCTGGCAGGGGAGCGGCCGCGGTAGGCCTAATTCCGCTGCCCCCATAATAGGGTGGTTGGTCGGGCCCACCGCCACCCCTGAAGGAAGCTCGGCATGGGCGCAGAGTGCCCTCGGGTCTCCCCTTCTCGGCAGTCATGCTTCCGCGGCCGCCCCTCCTCCCAGATGGCACCACCCGATGCCTTGTGGGGCGGCACCCTTCTTCTTCCTTCTCGGAGCAGGGCAGAAAATTCCAGTCTGCCCTTTTCCCCTCCCCCGACAGCAGCAACAGCCAGGCGTGGGCGGGAAACTCAAGTCTGCCCTCCACCCCAGCAACAGCAGCCACCAATCCCTAAACCCTGCCCCTTCCCCCAGCAACAGCGACAGCCAATCCCTAACCACCACCCCTCCCCCGTCCAGTACCGCCCACTGACCTTTTGCCGGCAACCAATCAGAACAGGGCGTGGCTTCGACCAATCAGCCTTCCCCAGCCCCTATAAAACTGTTGCCTCTCCCTCAGTAAAGTGGACTTGCGTGTTTACCTTGTCTCCGCGGTAGTTCTTCTGCCGTGCACCCTCCAGTCCTGAGAGCCCCCGACAAGGGCCTGGCCTCCCTTGTCCCCAGTTCGTCGCCTGCTTCTCTGGGCGACCCCGTCAGCCGAACCACGCAACCCCTGTGAGACCGATCCCTCGTCTGCTGCCGGACCGACCCCTCGTCCCAAGCGGGACCGACCCCTTGTCCAGAGCTGGACCGACCCCTCGTCCACAGCCAGACCCCACCTCTACCGACCGAGCAAGCCGCCGCAGGTTTAAATAAAAGGGATAGAAGAATCATGTCTATGGAAATTATAAATGAGTCTAACTCTGTTACATTAGGGAACTAGGTTAATGTTTATTCCACTGATGGGGTGCCAATTTCCTCAGGTTATCTGCCCTCCTATAGTGTCTGGATGCCTCCAGAGCCTTTGGTAGCACCCCTGTTTGAAGCTATATTTACTGTGGCAGTCAGTGAGATCCTCCTGTGACATGCGTAAGTGTAACCTCTGGAATGACCTCCCAGCTCACTTTTTTGAAATCTCTTAGCTGTAAAAACTCTTTTGTAGTCAATATTTTTCCCTTTTGGTCAAGGTCTTTTTCCAAATGCATCACTAGTTGGCACTTGTTAATAATTCTTCGGTGTCAGGGAGACCCATCCCTGGGAGTCATGTCCTATACATGGGGTAAAAATCAGCTTTAAATGACAAAGGGGAAGTAAAAATCTAGATAATATCAGGAAATAAGTAGGATTTAGTTAAAAGAATAATTTTAAATGCATATGTTAGATATTTAAGGATATTTACTGGAAGAATAGAAATAGAATATGTGTCTTTCAAAAAATTAAAGAAAAATAAAAACAAGCACTGGACCATTGCAATCGAAAGCTAAAATAAGAAAAATATAAGCAAGGAGAGAAAACATGGCAATTTATGGATTTTTGTGTAGTTAACTATATCAGTATTTTCTTTTATGCCTTTTGTATTTCCTTTGTTTACTTTTTTTTTCTATCCTAAGGGGATGATAAATACCACTATATTTTCTTCTAACAATTTAAATATTGTTTTGTCATTGGGCAGTACTTCCATTTGGATTTACTTTGTTTTGAATACTATCAAATATGTATCCTTTTATTGAATTGAAGGATATTCAGTTTTTGAATGATCCACACACTTTCTCCACTACTGTAAAATAGAAATGTATGAGCTAAAAGAGGTAGTTCAGAAACATAAATTTCAATTGAAAGAAAACTAGAGGATAATTTAGGGACTGTATAACATAGAGAACTTGGTGGTGGATGAGGATTCTGGTTAATGGTACAAATAAATGAAAATGTTTTCCTATGAACTAGAATAAATGTATGTCAGTATTACAAGAGGTTAAGAATATGATGCATAGGAAAAATACAACTAATTTAACTTACAGTCTATAGTTAACAGTAATATTGTAATATTTTCGAAGCAATGGCAAAGAGGTTACTGTATCAATGGGAAGGGTCAACAAAAGGAGATATAAGGGAGTATGGAATTTTTACTCTTGGAACTATGAAAATGTTCTAAAACTGGGGTGAGGACAGCATAACTCTGCGATGAAACAGAGCCACTGAGTGTACATGTCATATGGATTCTGCATGGCATGTGACTACATAACACAGTGAACTCTGTTGTGGATGTTGAATTGTGTTCAACAGTACAAATATGAGAATGTTCCCTCATGAACCTTAGCAAATATACAATACTAATATATTACATTAATAAAAGGGTGGTTTGTGGGAAAAATATAATTGTAAACTATGGACTAAGTTAGCAATATTTTGATGATGTTCTGTCATCATTTGGAACAAATGTGTCACAAGAGTGGATGGTGTTGGTGGTAGGGTGATGTATGGGAATCCTGCATGCCATACATGACTGCTGTTATAAATTTACAACTTCTCTAACAAAAAAATAGGGGTGAGGGAGTGTGAAAATGTTGCATATTTTATTCTTAGAAAAATGCTATACACCACAGATACGACCAAATTTCCTTGTCAGTTATACTGTTTTACTCTGAGGTATCTCTGAACTTTAGATGAGAAGCAAGACAAGTACATAATTTAAGTTCTATCTGCCAATTAACATAATGCTAGTAAAAGGTAAAGACTGGACATGGTCAGATGTTCTGACAGACAGGCTCTTTTAAACATCTTGAAAGTTATGTAGCTAGATGCTTCTATGAAATATAAAGGTATCCTCATCACCATAAGTATGTTTTCTAGATAGATAGTAGCCACATAGTAGCTAGCAAAATATTAAACTTACCTCATGGAGAAGTCCTGCTACTTTCTCAAATAAGATGGCAAAAAGCTCTGGATGTATAACCATTGTCTAATAAAAGAAAACAGGCCAAAAAGCCAAATCCTCAAGGTTCAAGCTTGTACTTACAAATCTTATTCCTGTAATGATGAAATTAACCCTAAGTTTAATTAATAACTAAGAGTTGCCTCCTGAAACCTTGTTACTCAAATGTAGTCTCTATCAAAGCCAAGCTCTGTAAATAAGCTCTCTAGCTTCCCCCTGACGTGGGACATGACTCCCAGGGATGAGTCTCCCCGGTAAAAAGGGATTATTACCATGAATTAATCAGCAATGCATTTGGAGAAAGACCTTGACCAAAGGGGGAAATATTAAATATTAAATAAAATAGTATTTTTATGGCTAAAAGATTTTAAAGTAAATCAGAAGGTCATTCCATATGCAGGTCTCAGACAGACCTCACAAACTGCCTCAGTAAACAAAGCCTCAAATAAAAGTGCTCCTAAGGGCCCAAGGGATGTCCAGAAACCATAGGCAAGACACACGAGCCCCTCAGTAGACCCTATTTGGCAGGATATGAAAATCTACTCACCAATATAGCATAGTTATACTCATTTATAAATCCCTTAATCATGATCTCTCTACTCCTTTTATTTGAACCTATAAAATTCGATTCGACTGTTAAGTATATTTCTCATGACAGTTTTTAAGATCTATTTTTAAACTATAGTAATTGAAACAGTGTGAAACTTTTTTTGTGAAAGAACAAACAGGTCAGTGGAACATGGTGGAGGGAGCAGGAATAAAAGACTCATACAGTGACATTTTTAATTTTTTAAATTTATTTTTAATGTATTATTTATATCAATGTTACAAGTTACTCAATAAACACAAGATAATAGCTACAATAGCAATAAATCTGCTTTGGTCAGTGGTTATACCTCCCAGCCCCCATTTTTGTTCATTCCTCAATCTTGAGGCAGATATACAGTCAATTCCTACTCTCCAGTTAGTTGCCCTGGACAACTAACAAAATGATGAGGATGGACCAGCTCCACCCCAAAATTCAACTGCAAGCAAAACAATTCCATTCCTCTGCCCCATAATATCTACATCCCTTCTCAGCCTGAAGCATTCAGAGCAGACCTCATCTCAAACGCTTCAAGATGAGCAAGACAGCAAGCTGATGCTACAGGCTGAGGCAACAAGACAATAGCATTTTTCTAAGAATAAAATACACAATGTTTCATATTCTCCAACCCCATTTATTTTTGTTAGGGAAGTTGTGAATTTATACAACAGTCATGCATAATACAGGATTTCCATACACCAACACCTTCACATTGTTGTGATTTAAAGTATCTAAATGTTTAAAGATATTGTGAAACATCATATAATACAGTATTGTGTCCTCAATAAAATGATAACTATGAAGAATACTTAATGGTATGTTAAAATTATCAAGACATAGTATTAAATAAAACTATTTTTAGAGTGTTTCAGAATCTGTTTTCTAGGAAACTTGGGTGAAGATACTTGACTTCTTTACCTCTTCCTGACACTTAGAAAAAGATTTGTCTTCCTCCCTCCTTCAGAAGTTCCAGTTCTCTCAGGTTCATATTATATGACTTCTACAGAATCATCTCCTGAACTTATTCATTGAAAACTTGATCTTCTGAATCACTCTCTTTCTGTCTTTACTGTCATAATAGTCAACATCCTTATCACCATCATTCTTATCTTTATTATCATTGCCACAGATAAAACAGGTATCACTTATTATATAACAGACACCATCTTAAGCATTTTATATATACTAATGCAGTCTCCACAAAACCCAATAAGGCAGAAAATATTATTTACCCCCATTTTGAAAATGAAGAAACAGACTGAAATTTGACACTTCCTTAAAGTCTCATAGCTTTTTAGTGGCAAAGCTGGTACTTGAGCCTTTGCAGTCTAGCTCTAGGACTGATGATCTTAATATTTATGTTGTCTCTTGATATATTTACAATTTATTCTTGATGTCTTCAATGTCAGTGTAGACATTCGACATTGTTATCTGCCTGTTTCTTGACCTACTGCCCACCATCTTTTGCCTGGGCAAACGTTGTTTCCTAACTGGTCTCCCAAATTTCAGTATTGTTCAACTCCAATTTTAGCTTTTCAATCAATCAGTCATCTTTCTAAAATTAAATCATATTTGTCATTTTCTTACTTAAAACTCTCCAGTGTTTTTCTCTGATGCTAGAATAAATTCCAGACTTCTTGAGGTCGGGCCTACCAATCCTGCATAATCTGGCTCTTGCCTACTACAACAAAATCATCTCAACCTTCTCTACTACCAGTTTACTACACTCTCCAAAATAACGATTTTCTTGTCCTTTGAGCAAACCAAACTCTTTCCCATCTCTAGGTGCCTTCATTTAACTAGAGTAGTACTTCCCCCAGTGACTTGCACAGATGTCCCTCCTCATTTTCATCCCTAGTTAAATGTTACCTTCTTAGCACAACGTTTTTTGCTACAGTGGTTTCTCCTAGTTATTCCCTCTCATCTGTTTATTTCATTTGTAGCAATTACGACAATCTATAATTAGAATATATATCTGTTTATTTGTGTATTATGTCTCAGATACATTTTAATGTAATCACCATGGTCGGGTTGGCTTGCTTTCTTTGTATTTTGAGCACCTATTACAGTGCCTGGCACACAGTAAGGATTCAATAAATTTACATTGAATAAATAAATATATTTAATGAGAACATACATGCCTGGCATAGAGCTAAATTACTAACATGTACCAATACATTTAAATTTTACTTGAACTCTATTAGTAATTGTATTTTAAAGATTAAGAAACAAAATTAGAAAATTTAAGTAACCTGTCTGAGGCTGTCCAGCTGAAGTATAAAAGAAACAATGTTTAAACCCTGATGTTTCTTTCTCTGGCATTCCTATTCTTAGCTCTTTCAAAGTATGTCTATCAAAACATTAACTATTATTATTTCCAATTGTTTATTTTGGATGACTTTTCCTCTCTTTTTCATTATTTTTTCTGAATTTTCAAAATGTGATGTAAAGAACATTTGTTACTTTTAAATATAATAAAAAATAAGCTATTAAAAATGTTGTGTCTGGCTTACTATGATCTGAAATAAATATTATACATACACTTATGTGTACAATATAAGCATAATATATGTGTAATATGTGTAAACATAAACATAAAATGAAGGAGCCATGCTATGCAAAGCTTAAGCAAATGAATATTCCTGTTGGCTCAGATCCTTCACCCTGGCTCAGAACTTTCCTACTCAGGGAAACCTGTCTTTTAATAAGCCCAAACCTACTGCTGTCACACCTTCACATTGAATTCATTTCATATTGAGTTCTATCTGGTTTTTACAAAATTTCTTTGTTACTTTGTACTATATTCCCTTCTAGGAGTCTTAAATTGTTTTGGGTTTGAACTTTGCTGAATCTATTCCTACATGGGTTTATTTATTCATGGATAAACAGTTATTCAATTCATTTATCAAAAAAAAAAAAAAAACCCCACAAAAAAACAACCTCATTATTTTGGGTTTGAGCATGTTTAGTGCCTACTCTAAGATCTATGCATTTTTAGACACATATAGTTGATTATACCCTGCCCCGTCCCAGTGAAAATTTAAGAAAGCAAAAAAAAAAAAAAAAAAAGTTGTGGCTCTTGCCCTCAAGAATAACAGCGCAGATATAAACTCAATAATTATTATATGTAAATATTAAAGGAATCATAAAGAGGTGCAGGTAAAATGTGTTGGTAGACAAAATAGAAAAATGTTACTTCATGAGTCTGAAAATCAGGAAAATATTGACAGAAATGACACAGTTTATTTGAGTCTTGATGTGGCATCATAATTTTCAGAGGCAGAAATGGCAGGAAGACATTTCAAACATTCTCATACAACTCCAAGGGATGCATGCAGATTCTTGAACTGCAAAATCTTCAGCTCCCTGTCAATGTGTTCTCTGATTCTCAGCCAACAATTTGCATTCAGATTAGTACAATGGTTTATTTTGGTGTTTTGGTTTTGACATCTATCAAACTAAGGCAATGACAATGCTTTAATTCTGTCCTATTAGAAGGATTATCTAATCAAAGTGACTTCCTAAGAACTTCATTCTATGACCGATGTTATTTTGCAAACATTTATGGTTATTGACTATTTTTAACATAGCTGAAAATGGGCTCCAAAGAAATCATCACAAAAATTGTATTTTATATGGCCTTTAGAGTAGGTGGTCTTGTTAAATTTTTATTACTGTTTCAGTAATATAAGTTCCTTTAAGGTAGCTCTTTAAAAAATCAGTAGTGTTGAGTAATCTGAGATATACAAATCTCCAATAATTGTAAGCTAAGCACTTCATCTTATTATTCAGTGCAGAGTGAAACACATTTTCCTGGGAAAAATATTTTTCTGCTCCTCAGCTTGAACTATGGTTTGGAAACCAATTGCCACTTGAACTGCCTCAGTGACAGGATTTAAAAGGCAACCTGTCTGCCTATAGGTGGAGCTGCATGAACATCGTTTATTTATTTATTTATTTATTCATTTATTTATTTATGCATTTATGTATTTATCTGTTTGTTTCATTTATTTAATTTTAACTCATCATCAAGCAGATATGTTTCTTTTTTCTCTTTCCCTCCTTTTTCTTAACACAGAAGATAATTTCTTCTGTTATTTCATTTTTTCCTTGTTTCTTTCTTTATATGTACCTTCTCTCTTTCTTTCTGCCTGATTAAGCTAAAATTCACCGAAATTTATAATGTTTTTTACACCAAAATGTCAGCATCAAAATTTTATACCTGAAAGGATACTTCTAGCCCCTTCTGCATGGATTTATAGGAACAAAGTCTTTGGATTTTATCTTAGGATTCATCAGAAAGCTGGCTTTCCTAATGACAGAATGTAACATAAGTCTAGAGAAAAAACATTCTTCTTTCTTTTCTTTTTTAAAATAAGCTTATACCTTCCTTTTACCTCAAGAGGGTGTTTTTCTGCTCCATAATCAATACAATAAATATCACAGTTCTACCCATCCATGCCAACTAACTTGGAAGACTCCCCATCCTTCCTTAAAGGAAAAGAGGTTTGAAGCTGGAATGGTGGTGACAGTAATTCAACTATTCCCACAGCAAATATTTCTTAAGCACCTCCAAGATACCTGCATTTTATGTTAAGTATTTTCTTTTCTCTTTTAACAGCTACTAAGGTAACTTTAGCATCAGTAGTTAAGAAGAGGAAGGTGCAAAGGCCTTAATTATATGAAATTTGTCACTTTGATTTCCAACTGTAATCAATTCTTTTAAATCTTCAAATGCAAGAAAAAAAAATCTCTACATTCACATGTCCTTGAGGGCTTACATTGCAAAAGGCATTCATGCATGTGAATTTGTGACAAATTATGAAATGAAAAACAAAAGGAACTGAAAATTAAAGTGAAGGTGGAACCAATCTCATCAGAAAAACACAAGAACTCTAAAGCTGTCATACTCCACGGGATCTAAGCCCCGTCTCAGTGAGAGGCACAGTGGGCATCACCATCCCAGAATCCTCAGGAATGGGAAATTAACGATGGACTAGAGTAGACTTACTGTTGTTCTCCTATAGACTTATTGTTATTCTGACAATGAAAGAACTTTTATCATTGATGTGGAAGCAGTGGCCACTGGAGGTTCTGAGGGGAGAGAGAGAGAAACAGTGTAATTTGAGAGCATTTCCAGGATTTGGGAATTGTCCTGAATGACATTTCAAAGGCAAGTACTGGCCATTATATATCTTGTCATAACTTACAAAACTGTGCAGGAGAGAGTATAAAACAATGTAAACTATAATCCATACTTAGTGGAAACGCTCCAAAATGTGTTTATTAACTGTAACAAATGTACCATATTATTGAAAGATGTTAACTGGGAAAATGTCAGAGGGGTAGGGAATGGGGAATATGGGAATCCCTTTATTTTTTATGTAACATTTATGTAATCTAAGTATCTTTAAAAAATTAAAAAGTATATTTTAAATAAAAGCTGTCATAGAAACACAGCCCACATGCATATACAGTTGTGGTTGCACAGAGCTAGACTCGATCCATAGAATCCAGTTAAGAACCTTTATGGAAGAAACAGTTTGAAGCAAAAGGGCTTAACTCATTGGACAGGAAAGTGGGTGACATTCCAGGCAAAAGAGAGGGAATATATGTAAATCTTAAGAACAAATCAACTGCTTCATTTATACAGGAAGGTAAATAATTTTTCAGTTCAAAGTATTTGGAGCAAAGTTGGAACAAAGTAAAATGGTTTGGAGACAGTAAATGAAGGATAAGAGAAACAATTGCCATTTTACAAATATTCAAGTGGTAATTTGGAAAACTCCAAGAGAATATCTTTTATAGTTTACAAGGGAAAAATTCAAGACTACACCAAAGTTGAATCATATGATGAATCTCTCTATGCTCCCATTACTTGCCTTCTGATAAATATCAACACTCACCAAATATTTGAATGGGTGTTCACTCTACAGAATATATGAGTTAGCTTACCAGAGAGGAATCTTGGGGAAGTTACGTTTTCAAGCCAGGAAAGATTTAGACATTTGGGATAAATCAAATCTGTTCTACTTTTAAATCAGCTTCCCACAGACCAGAAACAGGAACAGAATGGGAAGTCTCTTAGGAGTCAGGTTTTTTATGATTGCTTTACCAAGGGAACTGACATGAGGTAGAGGATGTCCCCAGAAAGAGAGTGACTCTCACTGGGCACAGATAAAAAATATAGTATAATCATAAGTAAAGAAACAAAGTATTCTTGGAAAGTAGAACCAATAGTAATGACCAGCAAGTTGCTGGAAGTAGAAATAACATGTGATAAGAATTCTTTAGATACCATACTAGGCATTTTATCCATTGTATTAGTCAGCCAAAGGGGTGCTGATGCAAAATACCAGAAATTGGTGGGTTTTTATAAAGAGTATTTATTTGGAGTAGGCGTTTACAGATATCAGGCCATAAAGCATAAGTTACTTCCTTAGCCAAAGTCTATTTTCATGTGTTGGAGCAAGATGGCTGCCGATGTCTGCGAGGGTTCAGGCTTCCTGAGTTCCTCCCTTTCAGGGTCGTGCTTCTCTCTGGGTTCAAGGTTCCTGTCTTCCCAGGGCTTGCTTCTTCCTGGGCTCAGGGTTCTTCTCTTCCTGGGGCTGGCTTCTCTTTCCTCTGTGAGTTTACTTCCCAGGGCTCCAGCTTAAGGCTTCTGCATCTAACCCCAACATCAAAACTTCAGCATCAAAAACCCTCAACTCTGTCCTTTGTCATGCCTTTTATCTGTGAGTCTCCACCCACCAAGGGGCAGGGACTCAACGCCCTAATGATGTGGCCCAATTAAAACCCTAATCATAAATGAATCATGCGCAGGTACAGACCAGATTACAAACATAATCCAATATCTATTTTTGGAATTCATAACCATATCAAACAGCTACATCCTTGATAGCTCATTTAAATCTCACAAAATCCACTGAATATAGTTATTTTTTCTTCATTTTACATATAAGTTAACTGAGGCATAGGACAACTAAATCACTTATTCATGCTACAGTCAGTAAGTGGTAGATCTAGGACTACAGATCAGTTCAGTCTGATTTCCAAGTGTATTTGCTCCCCATACAACCAAGAAACTAGAGAAAGAAAAAACACAAATCTGTCTCAAAAACGTGTGACCCAGGGGCCATAGCCAGAATGATCTCTAGAAGTAGCGAAATGGAACTGAGCCAGAGGTTTAGGGTGCTCTGAGATCCAAAAAAACGAACATGGAATTCAGATAGAAAGTTCCTTCCTCATCAAGGTTAATGTGGACTGGGGCACAACTAAAGAATCTATACTATTATAAGTCACATTAAAATACTTAGTGTGTTCTTTTTTCTTTTATGTGTTTGACTTGTCTTTGCGCTGAATTTTGGTGGTGAAGGAGAATTTGTCCACCCATAGGTCAACATGGAAACAGGGCTCCGAAAAGAAGGACCAATGGTGGTAGAAGTAGTTCTGGGATGGAGTGATGGGTAGACCTGGTGAGTTGGACACATGTTGAATAGAAAATAAGAGGTAGAGAATGAGATCAGTCAAGGTTGTCAGACTAATGCCCCCTTATCTGTTTGTCTTTTTAATGTCTTTTCATTTTTGAAGACAGGTTTTCTTGTGAAGGCTTGTGGAAATCTTGGTTTTCAAAGTGTGATTTCCTTACAGGTGATGACATATAAATTTTAGGTGTGCATGGATAAACATTTTCTTAAATATATACATTGTTTAGTATGTATTAGACAAAAAGAATTATCTTCCTGAACTTACGAATCCATGGATATTATTAGTTAGGACAAGGCTAAAGTTTCAAAACTGAATCAATTTGGAGAAAAATATTAAGTTAAAAATAGTGTGAGCACAGTTTCAATACAGCTAAAATCATGAAGGGGTTATTCAAATAATTAATGTTGGAAGACTGATAAAAAATATGCCTGAGCAAGATATTAATCATGATGTAATGATAGGTTGGAAAAAGAGGAAAGAAATAATGAGGATGAGGAAGTGGAAAGGTTGGGGAGAAAGCTAGAAAAGCCAACACCACATACAGTAGCCCATATGGAAGTGACTGGCATTTCATAGAACTTTTTCGTCTGAAAAATGGGAAAACTGAGGTCTAAAGCAAAAGGGAATTATCCAAGATGACAAGGAAGTTAGTTATTGAGCAACAAGTGGAACTTGGGGCTTGTGTTTCATAATATTGTTGTTTGTTTTGTTTTGTTTTTATTAAACCTCTCTCTTCTCCTTAAGTAAGAATATTGGTTCTATTCATATTGGTTACATATGAATAGCACTATTACTCAATTCATCATGTTGTACACTTTTTTCCTGACCTTATTTACATATTATGTAGTATTTTCAATTTAATTCAAAAAGCTTTTGTCTAAAGGATGCAATATTTTCATGATTTTATCTGAAAGTAGTTTATAGGTAGATCCAAATGACTGAGATCTTTTTTAAATGGTTCATGTAATGAAAGGAAAATTTTTTTAAAGAAAAAAAGAGCAGGCTTAGACAAAGAGACAGTGTTTTTGCCTAATGGTAAGAGCAGGGGCTGCATATCACAGAGACCTGCTTTGAATCCTGGCTCTTCCTGACCCTAAGAAGGATATTGAGGCAATAAATTTATATTCTATAACATGATAACAAAAATAACCTTCTCACAAGATTCATTTGAAGATCATAGATAATGACGATTACCAGCGCAGTTCCTGATATCTGGTAGGTATTCAATGTGTGACAGTTATCATTATGTGTGTGATGAGAAGGAATGCCATAAAATGATCTCAAGTCTACAAACGTGAAAAAGTTTAATGTTGCATCAGCAGACAGTAGATAAGTAGGAAGGGAAGGGCGGAGGATCTGGCAGGTTAATGTATTCTGATTGTACTGATCTCATTCCAGGGGTGAATCATTTTCTTCCCCCTACAGGTTTCGTGGTTATGCTCTTCCACTTAGTATTTCTGCAAAAATATTAAGAATTTAAAAGAAGTTACCCTAAGTCATAACTTCCAGTATCTGGGCTTCATGAAACCACAGTGTTGATGGCTCTTAATGAACATTTTTGACATCTGGATTATTTCAGCTTTCATTGAATCACATCTTTTTCATCCTTTCCACTTTTGCACAAGCAACTTTTACTAGTATTTCCATTTGAATATATTTCCTTACATAGCTGGACATAGGAATGTAAGCTGGTGTTTTGGTGAATAAATAACTTTGCATATGACTGAATTACCAGCAGGCTCCTTCCATTTACTGTACATTAAACTATAAATTGCTTTTTACATTTGTACAGCTCTTTTGAATTTCCAAAGAGCTTTCACACATATTACTTTTACTTTTCACAATAATGCTATGAGAAAGGTAGTAATTTCATTTTCTTGATGAGTCAGCTCAGAGTTTGTGTCTTCTTGGGAGTCACCTGACTAATGAGTAATTGATCCAAATCATCAGGTTCTAAATTCAATATAGTTTTGACTCTGAAACTCCATTTCTCATTTCATCACTCTGTAAGATATAAATAACAAAGCATGTCTGCTCTGCTGTCGAATTCTCATTTTCATTTGACATGACACACACATGCAAACACACGTGCACACACTCAAGTGAATCATCACTTAGGGTAAGGCAAAATTAACAGAGGCAGGTAATATGAACAATGGAAAGAGGTAGAATAAGATGGCTATGAGTTGGAGTGGTCAGGGACATATCAAGGAGGAGGTAAAAAGAAAGGTAAGAATATTTTGAGAGTTTTTCTTAGGCCCGAGGTTCTAACTCTCATCTGTGAATATTCCAAAAGGAATAGGACATGGCATTCTTGGCTGGAAATGAAAACAAGCAAATTGAAGTAAATTTCCACCTGATTAGAATGAAAGATATCCATGTTTATGGATTCTGCTCATGGTATACCCACAGTAGCCAAATCTGTGATACCTGTCACCCTTCACATTCTGCTAATCAGAATCTTACTCATAATGGGGGTTCAAATGAACCAAACAATGATTTTTTAGAGTCATTGTGGTAGGCGCTGAACACATGGAGAAAGAAAAAAGAGCATCAGGTAGAAGTCATAAGAATTCAATTTTGTCCTTGTGGTGTAACAATAATGTTTTTCAAATCACTTCATCTCTGTTCTAGTTTCATCATCTATAAAATGGGGTTAATGATATCTGCCATGCCTACCTTGTTGTAAAGAATACATGAGTTGATATATGTGAATATGCCTTGAAAATGGCGAAATGTGATATAAAATATTCACAAATATATAAATTATACAAACGTATACAATATACAAATATTATGTAATGATACCGTGGGGAGCCTCTTTATAAAATTCCCTTAAATTCTTTCTCATAACTTATCAAGCCAATCTTTTTCAGATTTTTAGGCCTATCACAACTCCCCAAGATCTGGCATGCATGGGGATAATTGTGAAACCATTGCACACAAAAGCCTAATGAAAAAAACAAGTCGTTTTCCCTCAGACTTCTTCCCAGTGATTGTCTTCTTAAGCAGAGTTCATTACATTAGGTGAACATCACTACAAGTTGGGTTGTTAGTATGAGAAATAGAGTAGAAGTCTGTGAATGAGTACAAAAAATGCAAATGCAAATATTAAAGCATATCTTCCCCTGAGAACTTGTTATAGTATGCTAATAATAGTCAGTTACTGGGTGACATTTGACTCTCTACCACCATGCTATACAAAATGTGTTCTATGTACTAGCTGCAGTGAGCATCGTCTGGGTATTGTTAGAAATGCAGGCTCTCATGCTCCATGTTAGACCTATTGAATCAGAATCTGTATTTTAACAAGATCCTTATATGATTCATATACACATTAAAGTTTGAGACTCACTAGCCTGTAAGACTCTTTCAGATATATTTAGGTTGGTGCCAAAGGAATTGTGGTTTCAGACCATGAATTTTAAATCATTATAACTAGGCTCAAACACATCTTTATTAATCAAAATAGGAACCATTACAACCAACACATTTTTACCTATGAGAAATAAATTTGTTTATTCCTGTAGTGTAAAAATCTGTGCTTTGAGGTTTGACAAACACTTGGAAAGCATTTTCTACATCCTGCTGGTTGTGGAAGCGTTTACCCTACAAGAAATTTTTGAGATGTTTGAAAAAGCGGTAGTCAATTGGTGAGAGATCTGGAGAATATGGCGAATGAGGCAAAACTTCATAGCCCAGATCATATTGGTTGTGAGATGGGTGGTCAGGCATTGTTTTGAAGAATAGAACCCTTTCTGTTGACTAATGCTGGCTGCAGGTGTTGCAGTTTTTAGTGTGTCTCTTCGATTTGCTAAGCATACTTCTCAGAAGTAATGGTTTTCCTGGGATTCAGAAAGCTGTGGTGGATCAGACCAGCGGCAGACCACCAAACAGCAACCATGACCTTTTTTTGGTGCAAGTTGGGGTTTGGGAAGTGCTTTGGAGCTTTTTCTCAGTCCAACCACTGAGCTGGTCATTGCTGGTTGTCATATAAAATCTGCTTTTCATTGCACGACACATTCAGATGGAGAAATGGTTCTTGTTTGCTGTGTAGAATAAGAGAAGAAGACACTTTAAAATGACAATTTTTAAATTTTCAGTCAGCCCATGAGGCACCCACTTATAGAGCTTTTTCACCTTTCCAATTTGCTTCAAATGCTGAACGACCATATAATGTTTGATGTTGAGTTCTTCAGCAACTTCTAGTGTAGTCATAAGAGGATCAGCTTCAATGATTGCTCTCAATTGGTCATTGTCAACTTTTGATGACCAACCACTAAGCTCCTCATCTTCAAGGCTCTCATCTCCTTTGCAAAACTTCTTGAACCACCACTGCACTGTACATTTGTTAGCAGTTCCTGGCCAAACGGTTGTTGATGTTGTGAGTTGTCTCTGCTGCTTAATGACCCATTATGAACTCAAATAAGAAAATCGCTTGAATTTGCTTTTTGTCTAACATCATTTCTCTAGTCTAAAATAAGTATATTAAAAAAACAAGTAATGTCAGTAGCAAAAAAAATAAAGTGAGAAATGCACATTAAAATGATGTGTAACATAACCACATTTATTTAAGAATGTATTCCAATATCTAATGGCAAATTTCAACAGTGCAAAACTGCAATTACTTTTGCACCAACCTAATTTTTTTTTTTTTTTTTTTTTAGGAACTGGGCTGGGGTTTGAACTTAACCACTGAGCCACATCAGCTACCCAAACCTAATATTATCACAGTTAATTCTTCAAACTGTTCTGTTAAAAAGTGTTAACACCTTGCCCTCCCACACCCCATTTTCCAGTGAAAACGAAGAATTTAAAAGCAGACTTTCTGATTATAAACCCTATGTTTCCCCCACTATAGGCCTCTTTTGTTCCATCCATCACTCACAGATATTTTATATGGGGACCTACCTTGAAATCTGATCTGACTCCCAACTATCCTTTCTGGCTTTAAAATCCACTGATTTCTCTAAGAGCTTTCTGATGGTTTGCAATTGTTTGGACTCCAGAAAATTGTGCTCTTAAAGCTAATCCATTCCTGTGGATTTAAGCCTGTTTTAGGTAGGATCTGATTAGGTTATTTCAGTTGGGTGTGGCCCAGGATGGGTCTTAAACCTCTTACTGGAGTCCTTTATAGATGGGATGACTAGAGAGAGAGAAAGAGAAAGCCATGGAAACAAGAAGCTGGAGGTAACAAAACCCTCAAGAGAAGGAAGAGACCAGCAGACGCTGCCAAGTGCCTGGCCATGGGACAGAATAATCCAGGATTGCTGCCAGCAAGAAGGTATCGTCATAATGATGACTTGATTTAGACATTTTCACGGCCTTGGAACTATAAGCTTGTAAATTAATAAATATCCATTGCTAAAAGTCCATGATATCTGCTTTTTGGGAGCCTAGAACACTAGAACAATCCCTCACTCATGTAGCCCTGACTCTTAGTAGAAGGAACCATTATTGAAATAAAGTAAGAACTGCTTTGACTCATTCTGAAACACATAAGGGCAATAATAAATTACCATTTGAAGGTTAAGAAACTACTGTCAGACTTTGTTCCTGCAGTTTGGAGTAGGCAAGTTATGATTATAACCCTCAAATCCTGGGTTCTTTGGGGTTGCTTCTGCATGCCAGGGGCTATATCTAAACTCGTAGGACTTATCCTCCTGCCACCATGAAAAGAGCTCTTCACTTCAAAAGAGGTAACCAACCACCCTTTCTTATTTCATAAAACTTAATGTCTTGCTGTAATACATCCTGAACAAGTGCACTAGGTTTTAAGATTTTTTCTTTAAAATATCCTCAGATTTATTCAGAGATTCAAAACTCATTATTTAAATGGCAACCAAATAGTCAATATTAGAGAAAACTTATTGTGTTCCAAGTAATTTACGTGTATTATTTCATATAACTCTAATTTATTTAATAAATATAAATAATATATTTCATTTTCTATTTTGTGTATCCTCTATGAAGTAAGTATCACATTCTGTCTAACACAAGATGCCACTAATTGTAAGATGCATCTCAATCCACTAACCCCTTTATTTTTTAACAAATAGAGTATAAAGCCTCAGACAGTTTAGGAAACTTGTTCTAAATCATACAGCTTGATGATTACAAAATTGGATTTGACTTCAAAGCACCAGATAATTCTTACTAACCTTTATAGCTCTAAATGCAACAATGATGATGAAAACAACAACAAATTGTAAAGGAAGAGAAAATTAATTGAAATATGATAGATTTGAGAATGTAAACATTAAATATCTTCATGTAAAGAAAAAGTAACAAAATTTCAAATAGCAAACCACAGACCAAGAAAAATTGATGATTCAATGCAATACCTGAGACCAGGTCAATTCTATACTGGAGTGGGAAAATACTGTAAAGAAAATTACTATATTGATTGGAAAAGTTAGAATACAGAGAGTATATTAGATAAATTCACATTTAGGAAATTGATAACTGCACTGTGTTTATGTAAAAGAATATCCTCATTTTTGGAAAATACACACAGGGTTCATTTTTTTGTCTCCCCCATTCAGTTTTCTTCTGTCCCTTCTTCCAAAGTGGGAACTTTGGCTCACAACATCCACACCTTTACCCACTTGCTCAATACTATATTACATTTAAAACAATTTGGGATTACATTGCCCATACCACCATAATAAATAAATCTACTATAAAAGAGTTCAAGATTTGTTCACACTTTTTTCTTCTATCTATAGAGGGGTTTTTTTTTGTTTAGTTTTGTTTTTACACTTAGCTCTCTGATCCATTTAGAGTCTTACGTATATGGTGAGAAAGGAGTCTACATTTATGTCACTCCCACTACCATTTCTTAAAAAGACCATCTTTGTCCCAGTGACTTGATATATCACCTATATCATATAGGAGATAAGTCACTAAATTTTAGGTTACTTTGCTATATGGAATAAGAACATATGGTGAAATATTTAAGTATAATACTGTTATTTAAAAAAATAAAGTTATAAAATATATATACATGCATAATTTCAATTACCTACACATGCATAAGAAGAAAGAAAAATAATACATCAACTTTGTTTATAAGATCCATATATAAATATAAAGAATTGATAATTTAAAAAATGTTTGCCTTTATTCTTTTTACCTGTTTATGTTCTCCAAATTCTCCATAATGAGCATATTAAGATGTGGATACATCATGGCAAAATTATATTTTAAAGTTATAATTTTGAGCATCTACTACATCAGGGTCAATATAATATTACGAATCCACATCACTTACAGGATAGCTACTATTTTACCCCAGTTTTAAATGAAAAACAGAATGGGTGAGATATCCCAGTTAGTAAGTGCTGGAACAATGAATTTGAAGGAAGGTATAATTGTTTCCAAAGCCCTAGGCAGGCTAATGCTCTCCTGTGTAGGGTATGAATGAGGAGTGAACACAAAAGCAAGGTCTTCCAAGGTCAGAGGCAGCATAACACCACTTGATATAAGCTTTTTGTGGCGGAGATATAAAATTGGCAAGGAGTGGAAGTGTGTGTGTTTGTGTGTGTGTGTGTGTGCAGGGGGGGGGTTATGGGAAGCCCCTATACTTTTGATATTATTTTTCTGTAATCTAAAAATTCCTTAAAAATAAAGTTTATTATTAGGAAATAAAAGTGGATTTATAAGCCGTATATCTGTTTAATTTGGCTTACTTGGCGATATAATGTAAGTGAACAAATGAATTAGGGCACTATAGTTCTTCTCTAAGCTGAAGAGCTCCCACTTTCCTCCAAGACATCTTTGATAACTATGGGATGCACAACTCTCTTACAAAAGGAGGATGCCAATGTTGATGTGAGTTCAAATTAATTTTTTCTCATTCTTTAAAATTTTAATCAAATTTTGATTGTTACCAAAGTTATGCACAAGTCTAGTTCAAAGAGTCTAATAGTGAGACAATCATTTTGTCTATTTTCCTATTTCCCACTTCTCAGAGAGAATCATTTTGAAGTCATTTAGCAATGATGTTTCCTCCCTATCTCTGTGTAACATGCTTCTATTGTTACTTAATTTTAAATTTTTGACATTTTTTATTGACCTCTAACTAGGAAAGATGAGGATTTGCCTCTCCTTTACTCCCTGCCCCCCCCATCACTCTCCACAGTATATTCTCTCTCTCTCTCTACCCATATAGTTCATGGCCTGGCCTTTCCATTCACATTCAGCCTTATATACTTATAACTGTGCAAATAGTATTTATAATCATATCATTTTGTATTCATTATAATTATTTTTCCTTTCCTACACAGTTTTTTTTTTTTGTCTTTTCTGTAAGTAATAATTGTCTTTTTTCATGGGGGGGAGGAGCTTGGTTTTCTATGTACTTACCACTAATTCAATACCGCATTTTAAGTATAGTACACTTTCTCTCAAGATGTTCAAGTCCATTTTGAAAATGTGTCCAGGAGCCTTCTGACTGACATGCTGTATACAACCAGTAACCATCTTTCACATCTGAATGTCTTTTTTACCATCATGCTAGAATTCCTTATATTTATCTTAGGTGGCAATCACCATTTTCCTGGTCATCAACTCTTCTACATTTTTGTTTATTTACTCATTTTTTTGTAAAGCATAGCTTTCAGTAGCTTTCTCAAGAACAAAAAAATTCACGAACTTGCATACTTAAAAATATCTTTATATTACCTCCCCACTTAACTGAAAATTTGACTCAGTTTAGGACTCTGGAGGGAAACTTTCCTACGAAATTCATGGGTACTGCTTGTGTGTTTTCTAAATTCTAACATTGCTATTAAGAAATCCAGTGCTATCTTGATTCTTTATCCATATTATTAAATCCTTTGTTTTCTCTGGGAGATTGTAGTATTTATCTTTGTCACCAATGTTCTGACATTTCATAGGCCTGAATGTGAATAGAAGACTGTGTTTGTTTTTTTTTTAATATTTTTGAGAAGTTGTGAGTTAAGAAAACAATCATACATACCATACAGGAGTCCCATACCTCACACCACCACCACCATCTTACATGTTGTGAAATATTTGCTACAAATGATGAAAGAACATCATCACAGTATTACTGCTATCTATAGTCCATAGTTTATATTTGGTGTATTTTCCCCACAAATCATCCTATTTTTAACACCATGTATTAGTAGTGCATATTTGTTACAGTTCATTAGAGAATATTCTCATATTTGTACTGTTAACCATAGTCCATCATTCACTATCAGGCATTGTGTTATATGGTACCTTACCTTGTACAATCCATCTAGGGTATATACTCAGTAGCTTTCAGTTTCATCAGAGTCATGCTGTTACCAGTTCAGTCCATTTCAGAAGGTTTTCATTACTCAAAAAGGAAAAATTCCAGACCTCCTTATACCCCACTCCATTATTGACCCCTTAGCATTGATATTGTAACTTCTTTGCCATTACTGTAAAAATATTATAATATTGTTGTTAACTATAGACCATAAGTTACATTAGTTGTACTTTCCCCACTTATCTCCATATTCTTAACACCTTGTAATAGAGGAACATTCTTGTGTTTGTACTATTAATCATCATTATCATCTTCCACTGAAATCACTATGTTATACAGTTCAAGCTTATCCTCTAGCTCTCTTTAAATTGACATTAACCTCCCTCGATAACCCCTTTCAGCCATAAATCACATTTATAAATCAGCAGTGTTGATTATATGTACTGTATTATGTTATCATCAGCTCTATCCATTTCCCCACATTTACAATTCCCCTTATAAATCATTCTACATATATTCAGCATCAGCTTCTTCTTCTCTACACACATTCTATCTCCTAGTAACCTATACTCCACAGCCTAACTCCAGGAGTTTACTCATCATATTTATTTCATATTAACGAGACCATACAATATTTGTCCTTTTGTGTCTGGCTTATGTCACTCAGCATAGTGTCTTCAAGATTCATCTATGTTGTCATTTGCATCACAAGTTCATTTCTTCTCACAGCTGAATAGTAGTGCATCATATGTATATACTACAATTTGTTTATCTATTCACTGGTTGATGGACTCCTGGGTTGTTTCCATCTTTTAGCAATTATGGATAATGCTGTTATGAAATAGGTGTGCAAATGTCTGTTTATGTCCTTGCTTCCAGCTCTTCTGGATATGTTCCTAGTAGCGGGATTGCCAGATCATATGGCAGTTCTACATTTAGCTTCCTAAGGAACTGCCAAATATTCTCCACAGAGGTTGCACCATTTTCCAGTCTCACCAGCAGTGGAGTGTTCCCATTTTTCTACATCCTCTCCAGCACTTGTAGTTTTCTGCCTTTCTCTCGTAACAGTCATGCTGTAAAGTGTGAAATGATATCCATTCTAGTTTTGATTTGCATTTCCCTAATAGCTAGTGATGTAGAGCATCTTTTCATGTGCTTTTTGGCCATTTGTATTTCTTCTTTGGAAAAATTTCTGTTGAAGTCTTTTGTTCACTTTTTAATTGAGTTGCTTGACTTTTTATCATTGATTTGTATGACTTCTTTATACAACATAGATGTCAAACCATTATCGGATATGTGGTTTCCAAATATTTTCTCCCATGTCTGCCTTTTCACCTTCTTAACAAAGTCATTTGAAGCACAAGAGTTTTGTTTTATTTTAAATTAATTTTAATTTTTTTTAAGGAAGCACTGGGAAGTGAAACCAGGACCTCCAGTGTGGGAAGCAGGTGTTCAACACTTGAGCTATATCTATTCTGTACTAGTCAAAGGGGCGCTGATGCAAAATACCAGAAATTGGTTGTTTTTTATAAAGGGTATTTATTTGGAGTAGGAACTTACAGATAAAAGGCCATAAAGTATAAGTTATTTCCCTCACCAAAGTCTATTTTAACCTGTTGGAGCAAGATGGCTGCTGACGTCTGTGAGGGTTCATGCTTCCTGGGTTCCTCCCTTCCAGGGTTTCTCTCTGGGTTCAGGGTTTCTCTCTTCTTGGGGCTTACTTCTCTTTCCTCTGTGAGCTTACTTCCAGGGATCCAGCTTAAGGCTTCAGCATCAAACTCCAACATCAAAAACCCTCCAACTCTGTCCTTTGTCATGTCTTTTATCTGTGAATCCCCATCTACCAAGGGGTACCCAATATAATCTAATATGCCTAGAGGAAAAGATCTGTTTACAAACATAATCCAGTATTTCTTTTTGGAATTCATCAATAATATCAAACTGCTACATACTCCCTGTACCAAAGTTTTTAATTTTGAGTAGGTCCCATTTATCTATTTTTCTTTCATTGCTCATACTTTGGATATAAAGTTTAAGAAACTACCACCTACAAAAAGATCTTGAAGATGTTTCCCTATATTTTCTTCTAGGAGTTTTATGGTTCTAACTTTTATATTTAGGTGCTTGATCCATTTTGAGTTATATTTTGTATAAAGAGTGACATAGCGCAAGGGTGTCCCCCGCGTGGGGGAGTACCACGCGCAAGGAGTGCGCCCGTGAGGAGAGCCCCAGCGTGAAAAGAAAGAGCAGCCTGCCCAGGAATGGCGCCGCCCACACTTCCTGTGCCGCTGATGACAACAGAAGCGGACAAAGAGACAAGACGCAGCAAATAGACACCAAGAGCAGACAACCCGGGGAGGGGGGGTGGAATTAAATAAATAAATAAATAAATCTTTAAAAAAAAAAAAAAAAGAGTGACATAGGATCATCTTTCTTTCTCTTAGCTAAGAATATCCAATTCTTCCAGCACCATTTATGGAACAGACTGTCCTGACCCAGTTGGATGGATTTTACTATCAGCCATAGATGTGAGGGTCTATTTCTGAATCTTCAGTTCAGTTCCATTGGTCCATATGTCTATTTTTATGCCAGTATTATGCTGTTTTAACAACTGTAGCTAAGTGAAATGATGTAAAGTGAGGAACTGAGAGTCCTCCAGCTTCTTTTTTTCTTTTTTTAAAAAAATAATTTTGGCTCTTTGGGGCCTATTTTGCTTTTATTTTATTTCCATTGTGCTAGTCACTAATGGGACTCTTTTACGGTGGTGTATCATGTTCTTTATTTCTGGGAAATTTTCTTGAATCATTTCTTAATATTGTCCTCCTTTATGTTTTTTCTGCATTCTCTTTGTGAAAGCCCTAAAATTTGGATGTTGTACCTTGTAAACTGGTTCTCAGTTGTTCTTATTACTTCTTATGTGATTTCCATGTCTTTGTCATTTTTGTTATCCTAATCCTCTTATTTTTTCCTATGGATTCTTAATTTCAAAGAGTGGTTTTTTAGAATTATTTTTCTCAGAATGTTTTGTCTTATTTTGTGGATGCAAAGTTTATTCATGTTTTTTAGGATAATGATGGATTTCATTTTAAGTTGTTTTCTTCTCTTTAAATAGTTTGTTTCCTTGAAGATGAAATTCTGCTTGTTTCTTTTGGTTTCTTTCTTTCATGTATAAAATCTTTTCTCAGATGTCTGGAGATCTTTTGCTATCTGCTCATACATAGGAAAAAGCAGTTTTCAAAAGTCAATTGGAAGACCCATGCACATGAATAGATCCACCAATTTTGGATTCACTCTTGGGTAATCTGCTCAGGTCACTATATTGGGGGAAATCCTCAGTGTCAATATATTTAGGGGTTTTTTGTTTTTCCTTAGGCTGGTCAGAATCCTCACAGAACACTCTTCTAGTCTCTGTCCTGAAAGCTAAATCTGATTGTCAGAATTTGGAGAGCCAAAAAAGGGAAAATGACTGGAAGTTTTAACAATCAATATGTAAATATTTATTCAATCCCTCTGTTTTAGGTATGACACCCTTCCTCTACTTTCAACTTTGCCTGGCACTTCCCAGTCCAGAGAGTCTCTATTTTATACTTTTCAGATATTAAACCTCTAGTCATTTGGGAGGGGAGGTCACTCACCTTTGTAGAATGATGAAGGAGATTTAAGACTCAGCTTCCTAAGAAAACTTTTAATCAGACCTCCTGTCCCTCCACTTCCAGACATAGTTGGTACCATCAATCCCTGACCTGGTGGGGAATGTGTATATTGCTGTGTAAATTAAGGTGCTTCTCATCTTTCCCAAAACTGGCTTAAGATTCAGCTTTAGTAGATCTAATACGTAAGTTAACACTCACTCATTATTTTCTGTTATAAAAAGTCATTGTCACTTCCTTGCCCAGTCTTTTTTATATCGTTTAGCATGTGTTATTGTTTTAGTGCATTTTCAGGAAACACTGGCATTAGATGGACATGTTCAATCTGCTATCTTTACCTGGAAGTTCTTTGTTTTTTTGGATAAAAAATAATAAATAAATGTTCTAATAGTTTTAACTGTACCCTGTGGAGCATCTTGCATGACCCTTGAGGTAGGTACATATTACTTTAGAGATCCTTGATAATAGCGAAGGAAAAGTTCTGAAAGACAAAAGTGTTTAATATTAACCCAAGCACTACATATAGTGTCAAAATGTTCTAGCTCAGTGCTTCTTCCAGAGAACGTCTCAGTCTTGACTCCATGTTAGATTCACCTGGGGAGCTTTTAGAATCCCATTGTCCAGGGCACTCCCCAGATCAAGCCGGAACTCAGGCATCATGCGATTCTACATGCTGCCTAGGCTGTGTCAGCACCTAGCCTCAGTGCTACCCAGAGGTTCTTAAAGTTTATTACAGGGTCCAATAGCACCAGGGTTGTCTTAAAGTAGGGTTTTTTAATCCCCTGCACTATTGACATTTGGACCAAATAATTTTTTATTGTGGAGAAGGAATTTCCTGAGTAGGGCTGGAAGATAAAGTATAGGCTGTGCAGTTACATTAATATTTCAGATCAACAACAGGTAATTTTTTTAGTATAAATATGTTTTATGGATCATTTGATATGATTTATGATTTGAGGAGATACTTATATGAAAGAATCTCTTGTTTATCTAAAATTCAAATTTAATTGGGCGTTCTGTATTTTTATTTGCTAAATCTGGTAGCACTAGTCATAACCATTGTAGGATATTTAGCAGCATCCCTGGACCTCTATCCAGTAGATGCTAGATAGCACAGCCTCCTTCCCAGTTGTCAACTAATAGTATTTCCAGATATTGACAGCTGTCTCCCTGGAGGCCAAATCTCTGGTTGATAGCCACTACCTTGGGACTTGTTAGAAATGCAAATTGTCGGGCTCAAACATAAACCTATTGACTGGGCCAAAGAATCTGTTTTAACAAGCCTTCCAGCTCATTTTGATGTAGCTAAAGTTTGAGAACCACTGGTTTTATTTATTCCTCATGGCAAATGTATCCCAGAAGATATAGATTAATATTCTTTAGCCTGAGGATCAAGACCAGAATCACCTTTGTTGTTTGTTAGAGTAAGATTCCTGGGCCCTATTGAGGGCTATTTAAAAAGAATCTTAAAGTGGGCAGGAAGGTGGGAGTAGACTAGAAACCAGGGATCAAGGTTTCTACTTTTTTTTCTAAAGTAAACATACCTTAATGATTCTTAGGTACCTAGAAGTTTGAGCAACACCAATTGGTATAAAGTCTTCAGACTTCCTTTATTCATATCACTAGCATCCATTTTTTTGATCTCCTGTTTCCGAGGCAAATTTCTGTTGAAAAATCGGCTTCCTGTTTAGAACTACTACAGCAATTTTTACAGCCCTGGCAGCATGTTTGGACCACCTGGGGAGCTTTTATAAAATACCAATGCCCTATACTACCCCCTTCCCCTCACCCCCCCCCCAACCAATTAAATCAGAATCTGGGGGAGGGGGGGGGTGTATTTTTTTTAAGAATTCCAGATGATTCTAATATACAACTAAACGTGGAAACCACTAGTCAATCAGGGAAAACGAACTAGTCTTACCAATGTTAACATTCCAATTGGTTTTATGTTTACATATCTAATTATAAATAAGAAAATAAATATTCTGGGTTTTTAATTATTTTTCTGTCTCCTTAAATCCATTCTGGTCTTGATCAAATTGTGGTTCTGAGGACCACAGCTAAACATCAAATCCTGCAAAGTAGTAAGGTAATTGAGATATTCCCCTCCAACCCACCTGTATGCCCTACTGGCATTTCCTGCACTCTTTCTATTTTACCTTGTAACACCTTTAAACTTCAACTAACTTTCAGGATTTTGCTCAATTAATTATAATAGAGAAATGGCTGCAAATCTTTGTCTTCAAAAATAGGAGAACCTTAACATCAATATAAGTAAGACTTTAACTTCTGGTTGCCAGGTATATAGGAGAGAGAAAAAAAATTAAACATCCATAAGGAAAGATTTAGATTTAGCCCAGAATTTAACCTTTTATAGAATGACTTGACTGTCTCTTAAATAAGTGAATGTTACAAAAAATGAAATAATAAATGAAAGTATATAATATACTATGAGTTTAAAGGGGAATGTTTTAAATCAAAAGAGACTTAAAAGACATAATGACAGGCCACCTATAGCTTTGATTGGATCCCAGTTGAGCAAGCCAGCTAGAATAAGTTATTGTGGTAATAGGGAGAATTTAAATATGGTTTGGGTAATAGATGATATTAAGGAAATTTTTTGTACTTTTGTTAGGTTTGGCAATTATATTGTGATTACCTAAGGAAATATCCTTAATTTTTGAAATGCATATTAGGTACAAAATGTCTGGTTATCTATATTTACTTTAAACTATTTTAGTCAAAAAAGTAGATGATGTGTATTTATGTATGAGTGATATATTTAAATAATTTTTTTTAAAAGTAGATGATGCAAATATAGCAAAATATTAACAATTGTTCAATCTAGATTATGGACAGTTGGCTGTTCATTACACAGGAAAACTCTCAAGCAAATAAAAGAAGTTAAAAAATATGGAGCAGTATAAAGGAAAAAAATATATATCTATATGTAAAGGCAGCTTAGGATAATAAAGAAATCTCTGAAAAGGGAATTAAACCACCTGAAGTCTCATCCTGACTCTGAGTAATCCCCTCTCTGGGTCTCCGTTGCCTCCTGTGCTAAATGAGGAGTTAGACCAAGGTCCTTACCACAAGAAATGGCCTGTGCTGATTTTCCATAAACCTAATTTTATTAGAGCTTGGTTCAGTAGCTGGCATTTTGAAAGCAAATATTCCCCCAAAAGTTAAGACAACTGAGCAGTAGCAAAGGCAGACAGAAGGTTTTTTACAAAGATATTCTGTCATTATTATTTCAATAATTTTATTTTATTTTCCCATTTCTCTTTGAAGTTTATGGATGACTAGAGTTAGGTAAATGTCTTAGCTTGCCATTGGGTGCTGCTGATGCAAAGTAGCAGAAACATGTTGGCTTTAATAAAGGGGATTATTTGGGGGTAGAATCTTATAGCTACGAGACCATGAAATGTCCAAATCAAGACACACCATCAGAGATGCTTTCCTCACCAGAGTCCGATACTGCTGATCCTGGTGTCCTGCCAGTTGGTGATCAGGCATATGACAGGGCTTGTCTCCTCAGCCTTGAGCTCAGCCTCCAGGCGCCTCTTTCTGTCCCTCTGTGCTCTGCTGGTTCCAGAGTCCAGAACCTCTCACAGCCTCTCAGGACTTCTCTATTTTCCTGCAGTCCTTTCTCTCACATGGCAGAATAAAAAAATTGGCAGCTTCCTTTTTCTCTATTTCTCTGTGTGTCTCCATTTATATAAAGCTCCAGTAAAAGGATGGAGATGCAACCTGAGTTACGCCTCACTGGGTCCAATCAAAAGGGCCCCACACCCACAGGAATGTATTAGTTCAAGAACACAACCTTTTTCTTTTGGGGAATCATAAAAGAATCTTAAACTGTCACAGTAACCAAGAGTAGGAAATCCTACTCTAAGAAATAGTTTCTTATGTGTAATTCTTTATAGCAGAAAACACTCAGCATGCACTCAAGCCTAACACATTAAAAATCTTAACATTTTGTTTTATTCTAGACTTGACTATGGAACAGGGGATAAAATTCCATGGGATCATTGTGCCTTACAGAGAATCAAGAATAGGTTGCTCTTAACTTTAGAAAGGAATGAAGTTCATACTAAAACATGGATGAACCTTGAGGATAACATATTGAGGGAAATAAACTAGACACAAAAGGACAAATATTGTATGATTTCATTCTTATGAAATCATTAGAGTATCCAAACTCATAGAATCAGAAGTTAGAATATAGGTTACTTTGACAAGGTGGGTGGAATGGGGAGTTACTACCAAATTGGTATAGAGTTGCTGTTGGCAGTGATGCAAAGTTTTGGTAATGGATAGTGGTGATGTTAGCACATTTTGAATGTAATTAACACCACTGAACTGTGTATTTGACAGCGGTTAAAATGGGAAATTTTATGTTGTGTATATGTTACCCACAGTATTAATAATTTTTTTAAAAACCTATGGAATTCTAAAATGCACAGTGAGCCCTAATGCAAAATATAAATTCTAGTTAATAATATAATTATAATAATATAGGTTCATCAACTGTAATAACAAATGGACCATGAAAATGAAAAATATTAATATTTGGGAAACTGTGTATATGGGAACTCTGTACTTTCCATGTGACTTTTTCTATAAAGCCACAACTACTCTAAAAAGAATGTTTTTTAAAATGGGGATAAAAAGAGAAAGTACAGTGTATTCTGAAGTTCTCAAGGTGTAGCTTCCTGTTGAATTGAAAGCACACTAAAAAGATTCCAATTCCGTTCTTTTGAGCAAATACTTACTAAGCACCTCCTTGTGTGAGTCCTGGGTGGGGGACAAACCAAGCAAATATTTATTGAGTATCTACTATATATGTTAGGCACTCCTGTTAGTACTGGGGCATTTTACATTCACTCCTTCAGGTGCTGATCAAAATGGAATCCCTGTCCTCATGGGGCATACTTTCTAATAAGAAAAGATATTCAATAAACTTGAAGACAAGTAAATAAAAAAAGTGTCAGCTACTGAAAAATGCTATTTAAAAAATAGAAAAATGTGATAAAAACTGAGAGGAGATGCTTTAGATGTGGTTAGTGAAAACCTCTTTATAAGGTGATATTTGAATTGCAAGCTGAAGAAGAGGGAATCAGGGATACATCAAAAACATCTGAAGATACTTACTCTTACTGTGTGCCAGGCTTTTGAGATCTCTACCTTTACTGACTAATTTAAGCTTTACTGCAGGCCTATGAAGGATATTATTTATTATCCCCACATTGCTGATGAGGAAACTGAAGCAAAGAGAGATTAAGCCACTCACCCAATATAACAGAGCTGGGATTTGAACTAGGAAGCCTAACTCCAGAGTATTTACTTTTACCCCCATCAGCATGCAACAGTCTTGAGGAGGAGCATAGTCCAAGAAGAAAGAAAAATAGAGCCTGAAAGGACCTTCACAAGGAAATGAGCTTGGTATCTTTGTGAAACCAAATGAAGGCCAATGTGGCCAACACCTATGAACCAAGGGAATGAGTAGAGGCAGAAGAGGTAGGCTGGAGTCTGGAGATGTAGGGCTGTGCAGAATTTATTCTGTAGATAGTAGAAATTTCCATAAGCAGCATGGCTTAAAACAACAGAAATGTCTTCTCTTATAGTTCTGTAGGCCAGAAGTGTGGATTCAAGTTGTTGGCAAAACTGTGCTCTCCAGAATCTCTAAGGGAGATTCTCCTCTTTGCCTCTTCCAGCTTTTAGTAGTCCCAGGTTTCTTTTGGCTTTGGCTGCATCAGTACAATCACTACCTTCATGGTCATGTTGCCTCCTACTCTTTTCTCTGACAAATCCTCCTTTAGTGTCTCTTATAACAACACTTGTCTTTGGATTTAGGAGTCACCCACATATTCTAGGATGAGCTCTTCATTTCAAGACTCTTAATTGTAGCTGCAAAGACCCTTGTTCCAAATAGGGTAACATTACAGGCTCCAGGAATTAGGACATCAACATATCTTTTGGGGGTCCACCATTCCATCATTCAACCCCATATAGAAGCCTTTAAAGGGTTTCAAGCAAAGAAGTGATAATGTTTGATTTCATCTTTAAATGATTGCTCCGACTGTTGTACAAAGGATAGATTGCAAGTGTGAGCCAGAGAGACCATTTAGGATGCTGCTATAAGAGAATAGTCAAGAGCTAACAGAGGCTTAATTAGGTTTTTAGCCGTGGCCATGGTGAGACAAACTTCATCAGGGATTCATTTTAGGGAGAGAGAGACAACAGGACATTCTATTGGATGTGGAATGTTGGAGTAAGAGAGAAATCAAGAATGACTCTTCCAGTCTTGATCTGAGCAACAGGGAGGATGATTAAGCCATTACAGAGAGGGAGAGAATTTGGAAAGTAGTAGCTTTGGGGGAGGAGGTGGGAATTGAGAAATCAACGTCCTAATTAACTATGTTAGGTTGGTTGTTAGACATCAGAGTATAGGCTTTGAATTTAGAGGTCAAACTGGTTTATTCTATGCAGAAGGAAAAACAAAACTTTTGATAAACATTTGTTTGAAATCAACTTGGTCTGGGTATGTGTGGCAAAAAAATTCATTAGTCTAGATCAAAAGTTGCAAACAGGTGGCCCAAGGATATATTTTGTTTGGCTTTCAAAACATTTTTCAAAAACAGGATATTTCACATAAAATTGCTTGTATCTTCTCTTTAAAAGTAGGAAGAATGGGTAACAGTAGGGCAAAGTTTCCACATGGTGGGAAATTTCTCCTTTTGTATTGTTTCTACCTGGTCCTTTCAGACATTCAAATTCATGTCACGTGAACTTGATTCTTATCTCCATTCTGCCACTTATGATTGTTGGATAATTTGCTGTCATTTAACTTTCAGAGCCTCAGTTCCTCAACTATATAACGAGGGTAGTATTGCCTAGCTTACAGGGTTCTTTTAATTTTTAAAAAAATCAGTTTTTTTTTATTGATATAAATTATTTAGATATTTGTAAAATCTCAAATTCTTCCTAAAACATAGTCTAATTCAAAAGTAAAGGGAAGGGAAAAGGATGTGGTTCAATCACTTGGGCTGTCTACCATATAGGGGGTCCCGTGTTCTACACCCAGGGCCTCCTGGTGAGGGCAAGCTGGCCCACCAGCCCCATGCAGAACTGTAGCCCGGTGCAGAAGTGTGGCCCCATGCAGGAGTGCCATGCTGTGTGGGAATGTCTCCCAGCACGAGAAAGCCACCCCCTGCAGGAGTGCCGGCTGACACGGAGAGCTGGTGCAGCAAGATGACGCAATAAGAGACACAGAGGAGAGAAAACAAGAAGCGTAGCAGAACAGGGAGATGTGGTGGTGCAAGAGAGTAATTGCCTCTCTTCCACTTCAGAGGGTCCCAGGATTGGTTCCTGGAGCTGCCTAATGAGAATACAAGCAGACATAGAAGAACACACAGCAAATGGACACAGAGAGCAGACAACAGGGGAAATGGGGGTGGGGGTAGGGAGAAATAAATAAAAATAAATCTTAAAAAAAAAAAGTAAAGGGGAAATGGGAAGGAATCAGTGCCCCAAATTAAGGAGAAATTGTTTGAGGGAAGATATATCCACAAAATATTGATAAGTAAAACACTTGAGTGGGACAAAGATTAAGGGGTAGAATAGAAGAATGGAAGTTCAGAGAAAATGAAGTCAGAAACCACAGGATCTTGACTCAGCTTTGCAACTTCTCACTAGTGGTGAATAGCAATTAATAACACTGTGATAACAACTTCATATATATTATTTCATTTAGCACAAAAATCTTATGACGTTGGTAGTACAATTCTCATTTATAGGTGAAGAAACTGTGACACAGACTAGTTAAGTAATCTGCCCAAGGTTACCCAATTAGCAAGTAAGAAAACAATGACTCATTTTACTTCTTTGTACCTCAGTTTCTTGAAATAAGATATGAAAAAAAAAGCTTTATCTTATCAATATCTTTCTCTAAATGCCATAAAGATGTGAAGAGGTGTTAGTAACTCCAATAAAGAATTGTGTTTAATATAATTCATGTAAAATGCTTGTAACACCTTAAATCCTGTGGTAGATTTGTTCATGTTTGGAAATTAAAAACTAAGTCATCAGGTTTGGCAACTATGAAAATGTATGCATAGACATCAAACTGTTTAATAGTTTATGTAACCTTGTTGACATATGAATTCACCTAACAGATATATATATTTCAAACTTTATTTCATTAGCACCTTTATCTAATGCAACCTTTAATTGCTATGCCTAGCACAGAGACACACAAGTATGCACTTTATGTGTCTTTGTTGTTGTTGAGATCTTAAAATATGTTGGTAAAATTGAAATCCAATCTCCTTTGACAGCCAATACATAAAATACAGTCAGAAGATGAATGATCTGAGTTCTCATACTTGCTCTGCTACTAAACCTAAGAGTGAATGTTGATGGGTCAATATCCCTGTCAGGATCTTAATTCCTCCAATACAAAATGAGAGAATTGGACCAGATAAACTTCAGTCCCCTTTCTGCTCTGACATCCTGGAATTTCATTAAATCTTATAATAAAGTGAAGTAGTGCCCTCTCATTTTTAGCAGAGTATTCATTGAACTGTCCATTAAAAAATAAATGAGTCTCTAAGACTTTCCAACAGGACTGGTAGTAGAGAAATGAACCATAGGTTACTCGATCTTATTCCTAAAATGGACATGGTTTATGCCTGAATGCATGCCTTATGTGCTTTACTAGCTCCCAAGTGTTCCACTTGAATTGCCCAACAGGATGCTAATCAGGAACTCTGGCTGTGCAGGGTGAGCCTTGTCTGATTACATCAGCTGGGTGGGCTGGGATGCTCCATTCAGTTCAGAGAAGTATTCAGCAGCTCAGGACACATTGAAGGTCAGGGACTTCAAAGAGAAGGCTGAATGCAGAGATGACCGCCTGTGCAGAGTGGCCCAGTTAATGATCACAGTTCATAATTTCATGGTGTGTTGATTCTCCCTGACACAGTGCTCAGTGAAACTCTTCCTGGTTTGGCTTGGTAATCAAGAGCTTACACCCCAGGGACCTTCCTTGATTCCTCAGCATGTTTAACTGAATATCTTCCTCCGTGTACCTTATTTACGCCTTGAGAATAGTCCTTATCATGTGGTGACACTTTGCGGAATGATTTGCAGAGCCCTTTTCACATCTATGACTTCACGTGTCACCTCACAGAGCCTGTGAGGTAGGCAGGGCATACTTGATGACCTGGACCTTAGTGATGAGGAACAGAGCCAGAGAGGAAAGGACTTGCCCTGAATCACACAGCCAGGAAGTGGTGCATTTGCTCTCTATCCAGTGCTCGTTCTTCTCTACCGTAATCTGACAAACTGACAGTGGAGAAGACGTATTAAGGCTTTGCATCTTTATGTATTCTGGAAGAAGGAAATATGTGCTTTTATATGACGGATTTTATTCATTCTTAAATGGCCTTTTCTTGCTTTTGACTAGCATAGGCATTATGTTAGTGCCAATCTAGTTTCCCTTTTTTACAGTGGTTTTCAAACCATGCTCTGTAGAATATTGGAAAATTTTCATAGGTCAGACTAAGTTTTCAAGATAACTTTAGTTGCTCCACCTCTACCTTTTTTAAAGCGGAGGTTGACTGACTGCCTTTACACCAAACACTTTGCTGTGTCTGAGGGAGGCCCTGACCTCATACAAATATAGGGAATCTGTTAAGGTTGGACTACAAGGAAAATATTTTGACAAATGGCCTAGAGAGGTAACTTCAGAACTTTCTGAGAAAAGTTCATGAACATGTCTGAGCATGAGGGAGTGGTTTGAGCAGCAAGATGCCAGATTCCAAAAAATCAACAGCTCTGATAGAACAAAAGTTCACTAGGGCAAACAAAGGAAGGGAATATACAACTGCATTTTTTCAACTAAAGTGTGGCTAAAGCTAAAATGTCAGAGGTAGTACTGGTCAGCCTTTGGTTAGTTGGTTCTCACTAAAAGGTGGTTAACTCCCGAGCAAACTGGCATATTCTCTGCAGGACTGTGAAATATTATTTACCAAAAGAATTGCTTTTAATGCCACACATTTGAAAAGTTCTTTATGTAGCTATAGGTACAGGTTGCACTTCTCTCTAAAGATATAACACCTGACATTCCTGAAATACAGAAATTAAGTTCTAGACTCTAGAGCAGGGGTTCTTAACAAGGGGTCCATAAGCTTGAATTGAAATTCAAAAAAAATCATTTTTCTTGTGGGGACATGTTGGTGCAGTGTGATATATTTATTAAATAATACACAGTATAGTGTGGACTTAGAAGAGGTCTGTGGTTTTCACCTGAGTGGCCTGTGGAGCAAAAAGATTAGGAACCCCTGCTCTAGAGGCTGCAGGTCCCAGGCTGCCTCTGATTTGCTTAATACACCTGACCCAAGACACAGAGCCAGATAGAAGCATATCATTACGGTATGGAATTGTTTTATGGCCCTTGCTGCATACAGGGAACTCCAAGACAACAAGACAGAAGTTGATTCTGGGATATATCCATTTTCAAGATGAAACATGCATGGAGAAATGTAAATTCCTTTACTCTCTGCTCAGGTTTCTGCTTGAAAATACCAGGGCACTAGATTGGGGTTGTTTTTTGGTAAGCCTGTATCTGTTACTTTGAGATCTGTACACCGAGATCTCTGGATGTCTGGAGGTGGGAGTGGGGGTGTTGGAAAGGCAAGAGGAGGTCTTCTGGATGAAGGCATTGTGTGGGTGGTAAGGCTAGAGGCAAATCTCTTTGTGCAGGTGTGGTGTGTATTGTGTATGTGTGTGTGTGTGTGTGTGATCTGACCTGGGCCTGGCTAGCTCAGCTGTTATTTTGAAAGGCAAAATAACAGCTCTTTATTCCCCAGGGACCCATTAGAGTGTTCCAGCTC